>NC_045177.1:4458216-4590716 GCF_900700415.2 Clupea harengus
AGATCAGGAAAGTGAGAGAGATAGAGATAGAGCGAGAGAGAGAGAGAGAGGCAGAGAGAGAGAGAGAGAGAGAGAGAAAGGGGGGTGGGGAATTATAATATTATCCTGCTATCGCTGTATCTGTGTTTGTTTTTATTAGTTTTGTTATTAATTCATGAGGGTGGCTGTGCACATTACAGCATTTTCATCAAATATTCCATAAGCAGGCTTTATAACCCTGGGAATGTAATGGTCTTTAAGTTTTTATGTTCCCCATGTCGTAAAATGAATGCTTTGTAGATCACAGGCAAAGCCCCTCATAGTAAGAAAATGTGTAATAATTTAAAGTATAAATTATGTGTTTACCACACAGTGTGGTCATTACTTGTTTATCTCCACAAGCCTTCTTCCTTCCTCAAACATTCTCTATATTCTCATAATCTCTCATGATGTCTCCTTCACACTTTCACTCTTCCTCAACCTATCAACACAAACACAATACTGCTTCTCTCTCTCTCTCTCCTTCTCTTTCTCTTTCCCTCCTTCTCTCTCTCTCTCTCTCTCTCTCTCTCTTTCCTTCTTTTCCCCTCCTTCTCTCTCTCTCTCTCTCTCTCTCTCTTTCCTTCTCTTCCCCTCCTTCTCTCTCTCTCTCTCTCTCTCTCTCTCTCTCCTTATTGCAGAGGATACGTGCATCGGGTCTCTTGCTGCTGGAGACGATCCTGTTTGGGTCACTGCTGCTCTATTTCCCAGTGAGTGCCAGATTAAAACATTCTCTGCAGATTAATACACTGCATTTAGGATTATATTATAATGACTGCCCTAGACTGGGGCAAGGGGGCAGGGTACATTGCATAAGTGCCATCACAGAATATTGATTGCGATCCATCAGTCACTTTTTGGTTGCGATTGCAATAAGCCTGACTATATATTTGGATGTGCTTTTAGAAACAAGTAATCCTAATGGAGAATCTGGGGAAACAAGTGAATAAGCATTTTTCTACCTACGGTATCTATGGTAACCCTACGGTATCTAGGCATCTGCCTATGACAGCTGACAAACCAAATATGAGTCAATACTTGATCACACAAAAAAAAACCATATAATTAAATACTATATATACCTAATCTGATGTTAAGTGAATAAAATGTTTCATAATATAAAAAACCTCCACACTTCAATATATAAGAGCACCAGACACAAAAAAGGGGGAAATGTTACAAAAAGATGGATTGAAAAGTGACCCGCCCACTCTGTCTACATGGCAGAGCCTTTTAGAGTCTGGCCCCAGTCCAGCTGGAAAGGGCACAGGTGCTCCAGTCTGTCTCATCTCGGCCAGCCCATCCACAGGGGACCGTAGTTGGCTTTCTAACTCCACAGACATTTGATGTGGCTGTAGTGTGATCGGGAGCTCTCTGTCTATGTGTGTGTGTCCTCTCTCTTTCTCTCTGTCTCTATGTGTGTGTGTGTGTGTCCTCTCTCTTTCACTCTGTCTCTGTCTATGTGTGTGTGTGTGTGTGTGTGTGTCCTCTCTCTTTCACTCTGTCTCTGTCTATGTGTGTGTGTGTGTGTGTGTGTGTGTGTCCTCTCTCTTTCTCTGTCTCTGTCTATGTGTGTGTGTGTGTGTGTGTGTGTCCTCTCTCTTTCTCTGTCTCTGTCTATGTGTGTGTGTGTGTGTGTGTGTGTGTGTGTCATCTCTCTTTCTCTCTGTCTATGTGTGTGTGTCATCTCTCTTTCTCTCTGTCTATGTGTGTGTGTGTGTGTGTGTGTCCTCTCTCTTTCTCTCTGTCTCTGTCTATATGTGTGTGTGTCATCTCTCTTTCTCTCTGTCTATGTGTGTGTGTGTGTCCTCTCTCTTTCTCTCTGTCTCTGTGTGTGTGTCCTCTCTCTTTCTCTCTGTCTATGTGTGTGTGTGTGTCCTCTCTCTTTCACTCTGTCTCTGTCTCTGTCTATGTGTGTGTGTGTCCTCTCTCTTTCTCTGTCTCTGTCTATGTGTGTGTGTCCTCTCTCTTTCTCTCTCTATGTCTATGTGTGTGTGTGTGTGTGTGTGTGTGTGTGTGTCCTCTCTCTTTCTCTCTCTATGTCTATGTGTGTTTGTCCTCTATCTTTCTCTCTCTCTGTCTATGTGTGTGTGTGTGTGTGTCTTCTCTCTCTCACACACACGCAAACACACATCATCACTCTCTTTTTCCTCATAAACTGTATATGCCAGCATATGAACAAAAGACAATGACTTACTTTGGCTACACTAACACCTACGCCCTTTTTCTGGAAAGGTCTTCATCCTGTTCTTCAGACCCAGTACTTTCCGCTGTATCCTGCTCCGATGGGTCCGACTGCTGGGCTTCGCCATTGTTTACGGCACCATGACCCTGAAGATGTACAGGTTAGTTCCCGATCTAGATCACATGGATTTCACTGCTCTGATGACGCTAAACACTTTGACTTTGATCCACAGCACTTGCATATTCCGGAGTCTGGACACTTCCAGTCATACAATTCATCTGGCTCTTGTTTGACTGATCTATCACTGAAGTCACACAGTTGACCTAATGAACCTCTCTATTTTTGCAGGCACAACACCTTGCTATAAAGAAGAATAAATAAATAGGAAATAATACATTTCTTCTTAAGTTCACCTGAAATCTACCTGGTCAGGCACAGCTGTGCGGAATGACACTTGTGGGGGGGGGTTGTCTCCTCATTCCATCCAGGATTCTGAAGGTGTTCTTCTCCACACAGGGTTCTGAAGGTGTTCTTCTCCACACAGGGTTCTGAAGGTGTTCTTCTCCACACAGGGTTCTAAAGGTGTTCTTCTCCACACAGGGTTCTGAAGGTGTTCTTCTCCACACAGGGTTCTGAAGGTGTTCTTCTCCACACAGGGTTCTGAAGGTGTTCTTCTCCACACAGGGTTCTGAAGGTGTTCTTCTCCACACAGGGTTCTGAAGGTGTTCTTCTCCACACAGGGTTCTGAAGGTGTTCTTCTCCACACAGGGTTCTAAAGGTGTTCCTCTCACGCACCGCCCAGAGGGTGCCTTACATGTCCAGCACCAGCCTGCTGAGGATGCTGGGCGTGATGGTGGCCACCGTGAGCTGGTTCCTGTTTGCATGGACCGCCGGTGTCCTGCAGAACCGCGACCGCAATGTTCCGCTCCTCGTCGTCGCCACCACGTCTGACGGCCAGGGCTTCAATCAGTGCGACATTGACCGCTGGGACTATATGATGGCCCTGGGTGAGTGATGGGTCATCTGACCAATAAGACTTTTCGATCAGTTTATCCAAAATGAATTCACTGGAGACAGATGGCCTTTACAAGGTGGCAGCAGGGGAGTGATAGGTTCGTTGCTCAGTAGGACGGGAAAGGACAATAACAGGTGTGGCTATCAGCTGATGAATGTGTGTGAAGTTCTGGGTCTGGAAATGGCCAGCTACTTTCACAGTGACCACAAGAGAATTCCCTTTCAAGAGTTTGTTGGAGTTTATCATTGACTTCCGTTGGCACATAAGCTGCTCTACATAATTTTTCCACTCCAGTGTAGTATGTAAATCCAAGATTCAGCCTTCAGCTCCTCTGTTTCTCTCTCCCTCTTCTTCGCCGTGTCTCAGCGGAGCGCCTGTTCCTGTGCTGGGGCCTCTTCCTGTGCAGCGCTGTGAAGCCCGTGCCCTCGGCCTTTCATGAGCCTCGCTACATGAGCATCGCTATCCACAACGAGATGTTCCTGTCCTGCATGTTTCATCTCCTCCAGTAGGTCAAAGGCTACAGACACTTTTTATAAAGATTCACCAGCTTAACCTAGATTTCCCACATGTTACCACACATACAATAATATCCTGAAATACTGTTATGATCATGATCGTAAAGTTTGAAAGACAAATATACTTTTTTTTCCATTTGAAGTCACCAGATTTTCATACATTTTAAATGACATGTGAAATACCTGAGAACATTTTTACCTGCATCAAATCAAATCAAATCAAATCAAATCAAACTTTATTTGTACGGCGCATTTCATACAAGGAAGTAACACAATGCGCCTCACAGTAGGAAAGAAAAGGGGGGGGGGGGGTTTACAAACACTTGTGTAAATAAAAAAATAAATAAATAAAAAAAACACACACAGATTTTCAAGAGATAAATGAATAAAATAAAATAAACGTACTAACCGCACTGGCACCGTAAAGGACTACTCAGCACGGTCATCGTCAAACTAAGCTGCTGGGGGGGGGGGGGGGGGTTTACAAACACTTGTAAAGAGACACAGATAAGTAAATAAATAAATAAATGTTACATTAATGTTAAATAAATACATCAGTATTTCGGTCCCTTCTGTCCTCAGTTTTTCCCATCCCAGTCTTCATCCTGACTGGACCCTCCTGCTGGAGTTCACACACACCCATGCCACCATCACCGTGACACTGGCACTGCTCTTCGCTCCAAAGGTACTGCACTTTCGGAAATGTGTCATTCTGAACGCAGGCATAAAACCAAAACTACCAGTCAATTAAGCCAACCAAAACTGTTGACTCATGAGTGAGAAACCATGAATGATATTCAACATGCAGATTGATAACTCCAGGTGCATCACATCTGTCCGGGTGATTATTCAAGGAAGTCATATTGTACCTCAAAGCCAGGCCAGATGGAAAACCGTAAAACCACCCAGTCTCATCTAAAGAGAACAGAACCGAACAGAAACACTGTTCAAGTGTTTAAAAAACAAGACCTCTAAAACCTGTGTTCTGTGTGTGTGTTCTGTGTGTGTGTGTGTGTGTGTGTGTGTGTGTGTGTGTTTTGTGTGTGTGTTCTGTGTGTGTGTTCTGTGTGTGTGTGTGTGTTCTGTGTGTGTGTTCTGTGTGTGTGTGTGTGTGTGTGTGTGTGTGTTCTGTGTGTGTGTTCTGTAGTTCCTACACGTGTCCCACCCAGGGCGGGAGGTGATAGCAGCTGAGGTGTATGAGGATGAGGTGGATCTACGCCGTAACTACCTCAACAGCAGCTTCACCTCTGCTTGGAGTGACCATAGCGTCGAGCCTGAGGACATCCGGGTAAACTCCACCACCCCTCTAAAGCCCATTATTGGTCAACGCACTATGCCCACACATAAATGTGTACACTGGGGGTCTTTGGAATAGTGCACTGTGGAATGCTAGAATAGTGTAGTGGCTGTGGTCACTGTGGTATACATGATATACTGTATCCACCAAACTAAAATAAAGACTTTTTTAAAGTAGTCAACTTTCTAATGCAGAAATCCTTATGATATTAACATCAATTTATGCTATAAATAAGTCCTCAATAATTTACACAAACAATAACAAAAGTTTTAAAAGTTAATTGTAATGGGGAAAACATAATAACCATTAATAAACAATCCTCAAAATAAGTCATAACTATTTTATTTGAATGTGCAATTGCATGTACTGATAGTGCTCAGCAAAATAAATAGCATATTTTTTCTTTACTAGCTATGTCCAATTGGACCAAATGTCAGTTATTCACTCCACATGCATTGCTCTGTATCTCTGGACTAAACCTGATCATTTTAGAGCAAATCCCTTTTCTTCCATTTCACCAATTGTACCTTTTTTCCTGTCCTTTTCACTTTCTCCCTTTGCACCAGGACGAGCTGAAAAAATTGTACTCTCAGTTGGAGGTCGCTAAGAATAAGAAGATGGCAAACAGCAACCCCCACATTTCTAAGAAGCAAGGCTCGCGTTTTGGGATTGGGCGTTCCATCATGAAACGCATAGCAGATTTTCCAGAGACGTTATCACGGCAACATAGCCGAGAAGACGGAAGTGCCACGCGTTCTCGATCGCCAAGCTTGTTTTCTGCCGCCTCAAGGAAGCCCACTGAGATAACCTATGTCAACTATAAGGAAGAATACCCCAGAGAAGCATCCCCAAACATGCTGACCAAATCCCAAAGTATTTATGACTATGCTCATTCAAGGACTCCTTCAAGGACTCCTTCAATTGCTGGGTCCTTAACACCAATATTAGTGGACAAGAGGTTTTCCCAGTATTCGCAACATTCCCAGCATTCCCAATACTCTGAGTACTCCCAACACTCACAAACAGAGTCTATCGAGGCATCGCCAATGGTATGCAAGTCAGCGAGTACCCACAACCTTTCAATTAACAAAAACTTCCTACATCCTGGCGACAGCAGGCGTCAGAAGTCATTGAGTGCCGTTGTGAGCAGTACAGACTATTACTCCACGATGGGAGAGGCGGCACAGAGTGGCGCCACAACCCCAGAGCTAAAACATGCCGGCAGCATAAAAGAGCAGACGACGAAGGCCCTTCTTGCTCAGTCGTTTGACAAAGCTGATGTCTGTCCTTGGGAAATTGAGGCGGAGAGGCGACCTAGCAAGAAACACGTTACTATTTCTATAGCCCAGAATGAGGGGGACGAGCCCCCTGAGAAGTCACCTACCCTGATCATTTGCCCGTGGGATAATGTTGACACCCTGCCCACAACCACAAAGCAGAAGAGCATAGACAGCGTGGACTCAGATAGTGACTCAATCAGGCTGAGGGCTCCGATCTCCTCAAGTGCTCCAGCATCGCCATCTGCACAGGGCAAGCCCAAGGAGCTTCGTGTTTTCTCCTTCCGCTCTGCCACTAAAGGCCTCATTGCTGCAAAGGGGATAATTAACGAAAAGGGGAGACTCACTGCTACTCTGTCTGTTGAAGTGCCGAAGAAGACCCCTCTGCTGCAGAGAAGAAGCATGACAACAATCCAGGGTAAACATGGACTAGTAAAGCAAAATGCAATAAGATATTCCTCCACTGATTCTGCAGAGAGAAGCCCCTACAGACAGGCTAACCCTGAAGTTCTCGTCTGTCCCTGGGAGTCGGAATCGGAGCTGACAGACACATTCTCGCCTCAGAGCAGTTTTAGGAGAAAGGGTTCAGGCACTGATGGAAGGGCCAGACCCATAATGTTGACAGTGCCAGCCAGGCAACAAAGCATAAAGGCTGATGTTTGTCCCTGGGAGGTGGCGGAACCACAAGCTGGTAGTGCAAATGTGTGTCCTTGGGATGCGCCGGATGCTGCTGTACCTCAGGTTAGCCAGGGGTCTCTCAAGTCAAATACTGGGGTGCCCCAACCAGCTGAGAGAGTGATTTACGTCAACAATGCTAGGGGGACACCAGAGCCAAGTCGAGCGCCAAAGAGACAGGACACAGTCCCTACTGAGGTGCGTCCATGGGATTCAGTGGAATCGGCACAAAAGCAAGATGGCCCCCGGGCAAATGTTTGCCCATGGGAGTCTGGGGAGCCAGACGATGCTGGGGATAAAAAATCGGGCCAGAGTGCAACAGCTGTCAAGAAATCCCCACAGTTGACAAAACAGGTGACCATCACTGCGGAAGCGTGCCCATGGGAGTTCACTGAGCAACCTGATACAGTTCAAATTAATATTTGTCCTTGGGAGTCTGAAAGCCCAAAACCTCCACTGTCAAAGCAGGCAGCTGTGGTCCATTCAAGCCAGGAGTCCATTGACAGAGAAAAACAACCTAAAGGGACTCCAAAATTACAACAGCAAGACAGTGTTCATGCAAATGTTTGCCCTTGGGAAACAGAAGAAAGCCCAACGCCGAAGGATGGAGAAGGAACCAAATGTCCCGTGCCAGTTAAGGCTGTCCCTAAAGTATCTCCGACACTGTCAAGGCATACAACAACTTCAGTTGAAAAATGTCCATGGGATTTCCCTGCACCTCCTCCAATAGCAAATGTCTGTCCGTGGGAGGCCGAAAGTGTAGAGCCGCAACCTACTGAAACACAGCAGGCAACTAGGACAATGTCCAGACAAGGGTCCAACTCCTCTAAAGCTAGTGTTAAGCCATTCCAGAAACACGACAGTGTCAAAGGGAATGTCTGCCCATGGGAATCTCAGGAACCTGAAGGGTCAGTGCAACAAGATGACACCAGAGCAGAAGCCTGTCCGTGGGAAACAGAGAGCGCAACCAAGACCCTTCAGAAACAAGATGACACCAGAGCAGAAGCCTGTCCGTGGGAAACAGAGAGCGCAACCAAGACCCTTCAGAAACAAGATGACACCAGAGCAGAAGCCTGTCCGTGGGAAACAGAGAGCGCAACCAAGACCCTTCAGAAACAAGATGACACCAGAGCAGAAGCCTGTCCGTGGGAAACAGAGAGCGCAACCAAGACCCTTCAGAAACAAGATGACACCAGAGCAGAAGCCTGTCCGTGGGAAACAGAGAGCGCAACCAAGACCCTTCAGAAACAAGATGACACCAGAGGAGAAGCCTGTCCGTGGGAAACAGAGAGCGCAACCAAGACCCTTCAGAAACAAGACAGTACCAGAACTGTTTGTCCGTGGGAAACAGGAGGCACTGAGGAAACAAAGGCAGATGACAGCACTGGTGCTACCGGCACCACCCCCAGCAAAGAGGACAACGTGGTACCGGCTGCAGAACAAAGAAATGTACGATCTCCAACTGAAAGCACAGGAGATGGGGACGCAGAAAGGATCAACGAGCCCCTGGAGCGGCGTGACGCTCTGTGCCCGTGGGCCATGGAGAGGACCGAACACGACGACAACTCCGACGTGTTCACTTGGGAGGAGAACATTCCAGAAGAGGACGAGGACCTGGATGCTGAATGTGCGGCGGAAGCGTTTGTCTTCCCATCTGATTTGGGCTAAGATTTTGTCATGACATTAACTGTAAACCCTTGCCATCACAGACAGCCTGCCACTGAGGTCAATGATGAGCGACACGGGTTGTGATAGGCTATGGGTTGTGATTGGCCCCCCCACTAATGAACACAACACTGGACAGACAGCTCTCCCCACTCCCCAGACTCCTTAATGCTCTTTCACCCTTTGCTCAACTTCATATTATGTGTATCTTTTATGTGTGAAGTAGTAAGTCCCTCTCTAACTTCATGTAATGCTTCGTTAGCCCAAAAATCGAATGACTTAAACTGAGACGTCTAAATATCGATTGTTGGGAGGAATGTGTGCTTATAGAATGTGTATTATCTTTTTCTGATTTGTCATTATTACTCGCAAGGTTCTCCTGAAAACAGTTGCTGCTAAGAGACACTTTTCCAATCCAAGTTCTCTTCAGTGACATACTGTGGTAAAGGATGCACTGCACGTTCCATCCAACTGACAAGTGAAGGACTTTGGAGGAAGGAAATGGAAGCAAATGAATCCATCTTTTTTGAATCCATGGCAACAAGAGAACAGAAAGATGTTATGGCCTGTGCAGCCAAATTTTGCAAATGCACAGGTCAGTGTGAGATGAGTGGATCACACTCACATCTTTTGAGAGGTCTGCAGATATTTCAAAATGTCAGCTGGATTATTTCAATTTGGTATCTTAGATACTGACAGAATGTGGAATTCAGAAACTGTGAAAATGCGTTAGGTTGCCATGCACACACATACACAAATTACACAGAATTGTTCTCATGACAAACTGTTTTGCCGGTAAAGTCAGTTACCCTGTAAACTGGTAATCACAGCAGTTAATGAGGTTCACATCAGACAGTGTATGTTCAAACAGACCTTCATGGAATGGTGAAACATGCCCATAGACTTATTTTTAAAGGATGGATATGCCATCCTACAAACCTTAAATACAATACAAAATTCATTCTAAAATACCTCTAAATTGGGAATCAACTAAAAATAATAAATATGAAGTATAAATACAGCCATTCGTATTTAATAGTTGTTTATTTGATTAGAGGAGTTTGACATCTGTGCCATACTGATCATTCTGTTGGCATGGAGCAGTCAGGTAACCCCTTTTTGGAATACAGGCTTCTGCAGAGTGTTTCTGGATGCATAATCATATACGTAACAAGAATCCCTCCCTTTTAATCTTAATATGTCCCTTTGATGTTGTCTTGATGTCCCTGTGAATATTTGTGTATTTCTTTTTCATGTTTTACTTTTGAACTTATTGATGCTTGACTTGCCAGAAATGTTTGCATGCAAGTAATAAAACACATCCTCTTTAAAAATCCTAATGTAGTTGGATGGACAGTAAAACGAACGTCTGTTCTCATCTAATTTCATTGAATTTTCATCTGAGGTGACAAAATTATATGTTATATGACTGGATGTGCTACTGAAATGTCTACTGCATTTTACTATTTTCTGCTTGTTGTGTTTTGTGGTCCTTGGATGGATGAGGTGTTTTTTTTTTTTCAGGCACTTTTGTAAGTAATCCCTTTTTGTATGACACCATCTGTTAGATTAAAACCAGTCAGTGTAAACTTCACAGAGCTAGTCTTACCATGTCAAAGTAAAGAGGTTTGAGGGACATTTTATTTTTGTATTGCTGAGATGTTTATCAAATACTCATGGAGACAATAAACTTCTGATCTGCATCCATTTATCCAAATGGTGATATTTACCACCAGAGAAACCACCTGGTTTGAAGTAGTCTGGTGTGGAGGGGTAATCAGGATTGACAAAGTCCCCTCTGTCACATTAATAAAAAAACTAAAAGAAAAATGTACTACCTTATTGGATTTGTATGGCCTAGCAAAAAAATGTATCCATGGCCAATTTATGCAGGGGACAACACTTCCCATTTCTGACAGTGAACTAATGAGTGACGTCTGACCCATCCAGTGTGCTATAGACCTTTGACATCATTGCATGAGGTATGCCAAAATACTATTACTCTCATTTATGAAGAGGACTTTCACTTACATTACAGCATTTAGAAATTGTTGCGGCTAATGCATCCATTGCAACAATATTTCTGCATTTCAGTTTGACGATATTCACATTCAGTGTTTGTCATCACAGTACGTTCAGCTTGTGGTGCACTATGGCTCCTCATGTGTTCATCCCTAAGAAGTTGACACCAAACGTACGCTCTTGCCCCGTGGTCTGATTATCTGGCTGGGCTGTTCAAGACACCATCTGGTCACAGCCATCTGCACGAGCATGTACACCAGTTCACTTTACAAAACACAAATCTGAAATGAGATGTTCTTGATTTTTTTTAGATAAACTACTCCTGTAGTTCTAGTGGAGCATAGCGCCAAGTATACCAAGATCTAAGGATGAATTATCCGGTTAAAATGAATAAATTCAATCAGGTGAACTTTCTTTGTGTCTATTGGGGCATTTTAACCCTTTGAAAAAGTGTTAATGTCTATTTTTACCCACCACGGTATGTTAATATTAGGTAATGTTAATTCATTATACGCTTGCTCCAATACAAATGGAGTCATTTGGGTAAAGTGACAACATATGACACAGTTGCATCAGTTGGTTAAAGTGACAACATATGCTACTGTGAAATAAAATAATAAATAACAATGTTTGAGCATATTGATAACATTTATTTAGAAAAACCTGGGGGAAGGGGGGTAAATGTACAGCCTGGGTATCGGTAGACCTGGTGCACAGCGCCTCTCACTGGCCTACTTGTGCCACTGCACTGCCTTGGGCTTGGGAACTTCGTAGTTGAGGTCCTCAAAATCCTGCTCTGGCTTCAGCTTGGGTCCAGGGATCATAACAGTCTGAAAACATCAGGTGGCGGTTACAGTCATGAACATGACAGTTTACATTTACACAGAGTAGTGGGTGGTAGTATAACATAAAGTATAACTCCATTGCCAAAATTATCCTCTTTTAAGTAAATAAATGTAATATGTCAAAATGTACACCATAACACATCCAAAGCATGCGGTTACCACGGTTACCTTAATAACGGGGTCTTTGGGAGGAGCCCAGGCAGGCACTATCTTGCCATGCAACCTCCACCTGCCATAGGGGTTGACCAGGTGCCGCTCAATGACCAGGTACTCCAGCACATCCCTCGGCTCCTCTTCATCACCCATCATCAGGCGCCCAAAGCGGTCGTAAACGGCCAGCGTCTGACACAACAGGAAGCAGCGTGACAGGAGAAGAGGTCAAGGGTAATGGTTAAGAAGGGCATGAGGAAATGACTGCAAACTGCAAGACAGACTTGGACATTGTTGCAAACTGAATGCAATGGGCCAAATGACGGGTTTGTCAGGCTGACAGTGAAACTGAACAAGGGGCCAAAGCTTTGAACTCTCCTCATGAATGTGCTCACAAAGACACATACGATATGGTGCAAAGTTATTTAATGCTGTGGCTTGCGGGCTCACCTGTTTGGTGTGCATGCGCACCGTCACCTGGGCGTACAGGTTGCCTTTGCTGACCATGTCTGGGCACCGGGCATGCACCACCTTGGGGGGCTCCAGGGATTCGATGAAGCGCCACCGTAACGTTTTATAACGGTTACCTCGGACCATTTCCTGTGGAGCAGCACAAAGAAGATTATGAGGGCAGCATACATCTGTGGCATCCCTTTCAACACGCTGTGAAAACGATTTGGTTGATTAGAGGCCTTGGCAAGGGTTGCTTATTCCTAAAGCTAACTGTATACAATTCTGTCACCACCTGTGCCTTAATATCAAGTATCTTAGTGGTGCCACAGCAGACCCTCATGCCAGCCTGACCAACATTATGTCAATATTACAACATACCTGCCTGACTGTAACATTATGTCAACATTACGACATGGAGGATAGATTGTAACATTATGTTAACGGTAGAACTTGGAAATACTTTGCTGCTATGGGCAATTTCACCCAAGATCAGATTGTCAAATGTTGCAAATGTGTGTGTGCGTGTGTATTTTTACTCATAATTACATTGGTTGATTTAACTGGCCCTGAAGCAGATAAAGCCTATGTTCATAGAATGGACCAATTTCACCACAGCATTAAGTTGGCTTTTTTGTGAATAGCAATAAATGTCATATTTACAAACATGCTATTATGGTACAATAAATGGCCTGTTGGAACTTACAGGGTAACATCTTTCTGTCACCAAGGAATGGAGTTTCACCTTATTGAAGCTAGGGAACAAAACAAGAAAGAATGAGTTTGCAAGACCCGGTAAGTGTTCTTACATTTGATATCCATATAAACATTGATGCATTTATCACAGCCATCCATTTCTGTGGAAAATAAATAGACACTTGGAGTAAACAAAGCTACTTCACAGTAAACATGAAGAGAATGATGGATTGATTTTTTTCTCTTAGAGCGCTTTTTCAATGTAACCACTTTAATTTAAGACCATCAGAATAACTCATCCTCTCCTGGTGGGGAGAAGCAATGACAGTCCTTACTTTGTAAGTGCATCATGAGCCTCAATGAAGATCTCCTGTGATCGGACAGCAAAGTCCTTGGTGGTAAAATCAGCGTCATAGTCTTTGATTTTACGAATCCTGATGAGGAAAAAAAACCAATGCTAGACAAAGATATTTGACTCATCATGACGACGCATAGCTGTCACCCAAAGACAACTTTTTAAATTACCACAACAAACTCTTTTGACGTGGCTTTAATGCTTACATGATTCCTTGTTACAAATAAATAGAAAACAGGCTTGACTTACGCTAACTGTGAGGCAGCGCTCTGTTTTAACTGCTCTGTGCGCTGCTTGATTCCTTCCTTAGAGAGGGTAGAATGACGGGCATCCCCCTCTGGTGGAATATATGGATCAACCACGCCAGCTTTCAGAGGACAAAACAGAGTATAAATGGGATTAACTCCCTGTTACTCTACCTTCAAGAAAATGCATCTGAAATTTGAGTATACTTCTCAACACTTTCTCCACAATCCTTATGTTTCTACACAGTTCATATATGATACAAATTCTGATTAACAACAAGGAAGACAGAAAAAGTACAATTCGAAATTAGTTCTCGAGTTATTTGACTTTAAGTAGATGGTATGACATCGATATCCACCTTCAAGAGAGTGATGAGCGTATAGCCTACCTGTGCATGAAATGTTAATAGCTCTTTCAATATACTGTTGTCTTGGTACTATCCCTGCTGCTCTTGCTTTCGCCTCCTGTTCCTCCTGGGTCATTGATTTGGATTGAGCCGAAGGAGGAACAAAGTACCGTTTCTTGGTTCGTATTTGGACTACCATCGGGAGTGAACATCGTGATTCTAGTAACACCTCTGCGCCCTGTTTTAAAAGAAATGGGGAATTCATAAGCATAATGATGTTTTCCCAGTAGTCTACTCCAAACAGACATGCATGACGAACACTTACAAAAGAACACTGACACGGTAGCTGTTTACTGAAGACTTAACGCATCGATTGAAAATATTATTTGTCTTATTGATGCACTCGGTTGGTCCTCGTACACTTTGGCCTAGTAATGTAAACTTGAACATCTATGTGTTGGACCTGATAGATAGTGATAAACGATGTGACGTGTCTGATCAGTGAGCATTGACAGGGGATTGAAATTGTTGTTAGCAGACTTATCCGTGCTGTTTATAGTAATAAAGCGGTTTATATGACTAACGTTAGCATTTTATAGTAACAATTTCACCAAGACGACCACACACACGTTAGTTAACGCCAACGTTAGAAAAGTCTTTCTAGGTGTCTTTGGCATTAGCTCGATAGCTGTAGTATAGCGACTGTTAGCTGTGTGAAATAGCTTGTTAACACCATAGCATGACGCATTATTGAGCTCCTGGAATATATTCATGTAGATTAAAAAAAAACGCATTAACCACAACAATAATTTGTTAAATCTGTTACATACAACCTTTAAAGCACAAGATGATACTCGATGAAGGGGCACCAACGCCCTACAAATGGACGTCGCCATTTTGATTCTTCTTCTTCAAAATATGTCTTGCTGGTTCTACTTGCAGCTGTTTACCACCAGCTACAGTACAGAAATAGTACTGCAATGTCGTTTTAAAACTTGAAACAACAAGAGACATAGGGAGACCCTCTTATGTCCATTGAAACAACACACAGAGGCTACATGTATGCATTTAATAGACGATTATACTTAAGGCTTATAGTATAGTGCAGATTTTCACAGTACAGTAGACTGTAACCATGTGCAACCATGTTGACACCAAAACATTTTAAAACCACAAAACATATCACTCTTACATATGCATCCCTTTACACACACACACGCACGCACACACACACACACACACACACACACACACACACACACACACACACACACACACACACACACACACACACACACACACACACACACACACACACACACACACTAACCTCTTTCTAAATATACGAATTTTCCTGTGATAGTGGTAAAGTTTGTACCAATTGGTTGAAACAATTGAAACCACACTTAATTCCCTTTATTTTAGCAGTTGAAGTTCTTGAGGATATTTGTTGTCATAACAGAATAGTTAGGCTACACCACTTAATACTCGACGCGATATATCACCCAAGGTCAGATACAGACAAAACAGAATGTTTTGCTGTTTGGATCTGATATGTTTGAGTGAGTTTTTTTGTGCCACGGTTGTCTTGATTTGCAATTCCAAAATACCCCAGTTCCTCAAAATATATATTTTTGGTTGTTAGAAAAGATCTGGTGTTATATTTGTAGGGTATTTTTGGTCAACCAAAAGTTTGGAGATTATCCTCTGACGATAAAAATTACTAGGATGTAGGCCTACATTTATACGAACTTAGGCTATTTTAGGCTTCAGTAATTGATTGGCCAATACTCGGCTCAATACTTACATTAGGCCTTACTGTGTCTCATCTTGTGTCTGATAATGCCGAACATGAGGATTTCTCAAAACCCTTAGGCCCCAGAATGAACGAACCCCTGATTTAAGGGGCCACTCCAACGCGGTGACGTAATTTCCTTGTAGTGGCGCGCACGTACGCACATCTAGTTGTTTCGGTGGAACTGAAGTGAGAGGGGAGGACGGATAGTTAGCAAGCAGCATTACAGAAGATTTTATGTTGCTGCTTCTGAGCCGTCGGGTCTCGCTGTCATTCGTTAAACAAGTCATTCCCCGAAATCCGGTTTTGTTTTCGAAGTCTGCATTACTCAACTTAAGAACATTCAAATTCAAAGTTAAATTCAGCACCGTTTCTGCAAACGCTACCATCCAAAATAGAATCACTATGCCTGAGAGGAGGCCTTTCGTACGGTTGCCCGCTGACGTCTACCCTGTCAACTATGGGTTGTGTTTGAAGCCCGACTTAATCGACTTCACTTTCGAGGGCAAATTGGAGGCGCGGATTGAGGTAAGTTTGACTGGAAAAATACGCACTGGGTGACTAGGTTAAGGTTCCAGAGCACGTTATATTAGCATGCTAAATTATTCTGGAATTCCTAGACCACGTCTTTGAGCTACCTAGCGAATAAGCTAACTACCCTGCCAGAATACCGCGGTTGCTAGCCACAGCACGCTAACGTTAGCTATCACAATTGGACAGTACAGTTAGCCTGGTAATGTCTCTGGCTAAGCGAATGTGTCTGTCTTAGCAGCTGTCCCTGCTATCTAACGTTACACTATGAGGTTAAGCAGATGTCTGTGTTCGACAACTGTTCGGGGAGATGGGTATGGACAATAGCTCGCGTGTATTGTTAGATTAGGTGGCCTCTCATAGAGGGAATTATCGTAGTTAGCTATGATGCATATCCAAGGCTAGGTTAGTAGCAAGTTCACATCAGTCACCAGTTGTGCGGCTATCCAACGCAATACATTATTCTCTGTAGTGTTTTCGAATATGGTTGAAATCCCAAATAACGAGCATACGTAAACTGGGCGGTCTCGGCAGCCAGTATTATAACTCGAATTATGTTTTTGTGCTTGAGCAAAGTTACAATGATAATAAGATAATATGATCACGATCAGATATCGTTTAATCAGGTCATAACGTTAAGTGGCAAGCCATGTTTACCTTAGGCAAAACATATTATGCTATCTTCACTGCAAATCTTGTATCCAGGGTGCCAAAATTATTGAGTAATTTGAGTTAAGTGGCTCACGCGGAGTTGAAGTTCGGGGATAAAGCCAAGTAATTATGTGACAAAGTTCATATCGCTACCAGTTTAGAAGTTTGGTCGTTAGCTTCCGCTTTAATGGCTGTATTTAACAGCCAACGCTCTCTGGGTCATGCAGAGCAACATAATATTGTGCGATATTGAGGAAATATAGATCGAGTGTCATTTGCACTAGGGTATTGCCTGAAAATAGGTGTCAGGTTCTGGAGAAAGCAGGGAAATATATCATTATCAACCCTTTCTCTTAACAATGAAGTACTGCTGTTCTCATTGAAGACCAATAGGCATCGACCTTTGTGACTCGCAGCTGTTCTGACCAAAGCAGTGTTAAAGTGTTCGTCGTCCAATTATGTTGAGTTTTTGACACTGAGTGCCCCATGGGAAGTGTGTTTGTTTGGCTCTTGTGTTTTGTTGCGACAGCAAGTATTGCCCTGTCCAAAACACCACAGCTGCAGTTGCAGGTGCAGACCCAGTGTCTATGCAAAAAAAGAAAAAAGAATTTGCATGTTCATTGCCTTGCCGTACAAGGGCTGTATTGGGGTTTTGGCGCAGTTTATAAACTGGCACATAAAATGAGGGATGAGGTCAAGGTTTGACATCACTAGATATCCGCTGATGTGTTAACTTTAGTTTGGTAGGGCTGGAAAGCGTACCCTCATAACAACGGAATTCACTTCGTCACACTGAAAATTGAATCGAAGCAGGGTCTTTATTTCAGTGTCCAAATAAAGGTGGTGTTTAATTTCTGTGCATGTTATTCATGCTATAAAAACTCAGTCCTAACAGGAAGAAACCATGAGCAGAACCAGAAAGGGGGAAGGGGGCATCGGCTTGGAGCCGGGCAGGTAGAGATAGAAAGGGGGGGGGGGGGGGGGCTGCAGAATGGAAGGAAGGAGAAAAGGATTAGCATGCTAGCATAGGCTACATGTGACAAATACAAACATAAGATGCATGATGCATACCAAATTGATAGTGGATAAGATGGGGAGAGAGCGTTCAAGTATCGTAGAACAGCTAATGGGTATACAGTTATGAAGCATCATTAACCTTGTATCATGGTTACTCCATGCTTAGACAGGACATTGTAAGGTGTTGAGGAACTATGCTTCGATACGAGTCGGTTACTGTGTTGTGCAGTGTCTTACAGTCTCTTCTTAAGGATCCTCCAGCGGCCTCTTCAGGTCTCATGGCAGTTTTGCGTAGGGGTTTTAAGAGGTGTGTAACCAGCATTCTACAGGGTACCGCTTCCTGGGATGCTTCTGTGAAACCGAACAACTTTGTGCCTTGCTGCACTGTGTGGATGAGTGAGGCTGTTTGGTCCGGTAGCTCTGAGAGGGCTTTTAGTGCCGTCTGATACTTATCAGTGCATGTGGTTCCCACACTGATGCTCTTTAGAAATCCGGTTGTTCGTCAGAACTTCACTCAAAACGAGTAGCCTAAGGGGTACAAATTGGCCGTCCTTCTCAGTGGAAAGCAGTTCTGCAGATTGCTTGACGATGGGGAGTGACAGTTCAGAGGGTGAGGAGAACCTGCTAATTGGGCTGAGTTCAGCAGCATGAGTCACGTTGGTCCTCTTCAGTAGCTCCTGAGTTGATGGTCTCTTGTAATCCTCTGCTGTCTGGTCACTCCCACAGGTTTGATTGGTGCTTCTGGAGGTCAAACCCAGTCATGAATGGGGAGGGCCTTATCTTCCTTCAACAATTTGGAGTCTGATTCTTGTGAATTTAAGTTTTGTGGAAGTCCTATATGCTTGGAAGCTTGGAAGCTGGCAATTGCAACTACATTTCTCCGTTGTCAGTGCAGCTCTCCGTTCTCTCTTCTACAGTGACCGTAAACTTGAAACGGTGACAGCCCACCTTGGTTTAATGGGTAATGTGTCCTGGGAAACCGTAATGTCCTGTTGGCGTTTGCTACCACCTCCTTCAAACCCCCACCTCCGCTCCGAAACTCGCTCTCCCCCCACCACCATCATGTCCGGTTGGCCAGCTAGTCGTCACTGAACCGTTAAATTAACTACAGCCCCCACAATGCCGCAAACTATGAATATCACTGGCAGAACTGGGCTATGCAGAGAGAGAGAGAGAGAGAGCAGGCACAAGTGAACAAGACAGCCCGAGAGTGAGAGAGAGTGAGTGAGAGAGAGTGAGAGAGAGTGAGTGAGAGAGAGAGAGAGAGAGAGAGAGAGAGAGAGAGAGAGAGAGAGAGAGAGAGAGAGAGAGAGAGAGAGAGAGAGAGAGAGAGAGAGAGAGAGAGAGAGAGAGGAGGAGGAGGACGGGGGAGAAAAAAAGCATTGCATGGAAATTAAGTGTGCCACTGTGCTCATGGGCCAGAGCGGTTCAGGTCACATGGGTGCCTCTCACATTGCATCCAAGTCACATCGAGCCACAACAAGCCTCATTTAGACTCGAAAGCCCTCACCTCACCAGGAAAGAGTGGGGTTGGGTTTCTAAAACACAAAGCTCCCACCATGTGAAGTTCTCTATCGCTATAGATTTCAGAGGGGGAGGGGGGAGAGTAGTACAATTAGCCGTGGGTAAATAGCTACCTGTTCTGTTTAATGGAAGTTATTTGGCAGGAACATGTTTCTGTCCTGCCTGCTGTGGACTTTCTCAGCATTAGGAGAAAAGAGAGCAGTGATGTACTGACGTTGCAGTTCAGTACTTTACCACAAAGGGTCTGGTTCTTCATGATGTCTGTGTGTATATTCGTATGTTTATTATGCCTCAGATATCAACACATCTCAGAGGGATACATCTACCGTTAGATGACCTGTTATTGGCATGGTATCAGGTTGCCACAGGTAAAACCATAGCGGTATGACTCGGAATGTTTGGAGGCAGGTCCTTAGACAGATTTCGAAAGAGACAATTACGCAATCACTACTCTTATCGCAAATCTGTTTCAAAACAACAACCCTACCCGCTCCACTGTCAATTAGGCTGTTCTCGGAAGTCAATTTGGTGTGTGTCTCTCCCAACCCCCCCTGCCTATCATCAGTTATTGCATGCCCTTCAGCAACTTGGGAGTAGTGGGGGACGTGGCTGACCTATTCAAACTCACCTGTGCCAGCTCAACAGAACACACTCATCTGCCCCAGAGCGGAAAGGCAGCGCACCAGCCGTGCAGTCTGCAAACCACAATAGCAGCCACACCAAACAACAATGCCCTTTCTCCGAAGCCTTAGTTGTTGGGGGGGAAAAATCCACATTTCTATGGCCACCTATTGTATGTTTTTGGCTGTAGATTCGGGCTGAAACGGTATAGATTCCAGCCTGGGAGGCCAAAGAGGGTCAATTCCCCACTACTAGGGGTTGAACAGAGTACTTGAGTATTCAAGTAATTGAGTAGGTACATCAATTCTTGAGCTTGTACATTAACATTGAGTATTTGTTCATCACAAGATACTAGTGTAAGAACTGGAAAGGGATCCGTTTCTAAATATGGTTCATTGTTGGTATTGGCCACATTTGACATACTGTTTTGTTTGGAGTCGGAGGTGAAGCAGGTTTTGGAGGGAGTTGAGAGCAGACGAGAAGAGCCGATGAGTGGAAGAGTGTTTTGGATGGCACTTGAGAAGTAAAGCATTTCAGTTCCGATCTGGTCTGTCTCCGTGAAAATAAAAACCCCTCCTGAGGATGTCAGTTTTACACTAGCTCTCATGTGCACTCAGTTTTCAGTTAGAGCTCTTGGTCTCTAGGAAGAGGAAGTATGGTGACAGCAGAAATCAATTGTTTGGAAGTTCTTTGATAAAAACAGACTGTTGTTGGGAGAAATAAACGTGCAGCAATTGTGGATCGCTCAAACATTGAGTCTCATATAAGGGACAAGTAAAGTCGTAAGGCCCAAGTACTTGAGGTATTCAGGAACTTACTCAGGAGATTATTCGATTTCTAAAATTATGTTCTCGTGCAACCCCTACCCCACCACTTGGCTCTATAGTCGGAAGCCAGCAAAAAAAAAAAAACAGAAGAGCATGCAGCTTTTTTTGGTCACTTCTCTCACTTGGTCGTGGGCACTCCGCACATCAGTGCTCTCACGGTGCTGATGAGTGAGAAGAGAGAGGTGTCCGGTTCTCACAACTGCCATGGTCCAGTGCTTGTGTGCCCCAACCCTCCCCCCTACCCACTAAGTGGCGGCCTGCAAGCAAAAGAAATAAGCCACAGCTGCAGTTGGCATCCAGAGGGCCAACTGTGTAGCGAAGCATACCACAGTGTCAGCAGTTGGCAAGCGGCATTAATATCAGCGATCTTAATCTCAAATTCGGGTAATTGACCTCGGTTAACCAAGTGAGGAGAGCTGAGCGCTGGCAGCGTTCGCTGACGTGGACTGATGCCGCCGCTGTTGTTGTCTTCTCGCAGGTCGTACAAGGAACGAATCAGATCGTGATGAACTGCGCAGACATCGACATCATCACAGCGTCTTTCGCGCCCGAAGGAGGTGAAGGTGAGTCGAGCAGGGGAAACAGCTGGCTGGGTGGGACACTCAAGGCTCTCGTGGTAGTTGTTGACAAACACTGTCCAGTTCTCTTTAAGGTTAAGTATTTGGCAGACTCTTGGATATGTATGCCTTGGTTATAAACATTTCAATAGTTTAAGAACCTCGTTGTCTATTAGTTTATTTTTGCGAAAAGATCACATCAGCACTTCAATCATTTTCCCTGTTTGTCTTGCCTGAGCATAGTGAGAGGCTAGCGTAGCTCGCCGGGGGAAAACATTAGCAGGCGCATCAGAGCATCCTGCACTTAAGAGGCATCTCACAAATGCTGTCCCTAACACACTCACTTTAATCTCACAACAGGCAGGAAGGTAAACATGCTGCTTTGTTTCTGTTCGCATGCCTGAAAAAAGCGAAACAAAAACAAGCAAGTGGTGTAGTCATAGCCTCTCATTGAAGTAGAGGCTATTGTCATGCACAGCTCAGCTCAATAACTCATACAAAATGAATGTGGTCGGTGGCACAACTAATAAGTGTCATCGCCACAGATGCTCATATCACATTAGCCCCATCTAGTTATCTAGCAGTGTTGTGTGCGTCTGTGTCATTAGCAACATTAGCCTAGTGTCTGCAAAATCTGGAAATGGGCTAAATTCCTTGGCAACAATTAGCCTTGGGGTGCAATGTCACTTGTGCGTTAGTCCTTCTTTTCTTTCCCCTCCCGTCTTCTTGCTATTGACACAGTTACATAATACAAGGTCACATCAGGGAAGGTCGCGGATGAGAGGCTAATGCTATCTTGAATATCAGTGAACTATAACAAAGGCCTTTATTTCAGACACTGTAGAGTAGCACAGGTTTTTTTTTTTTTTGGGTGATGTGTTTCAACTTGGCCATGATGCTGTCATGTTCTTTTGCAGTATACACGCGCATAGCTGTCCTATGTTCTTTTACAGTATACACACGCATAGCTGTCCTATGTTCTTTTACAGTATACACACGCATAACTGTCCTATGAGTATAAAATAATGATTTTATTTGGGTTCCATTCAAGCTTTCTGTTTTAACCAAAGGGCAAATGGTGCTTTCATTTGACAACCGTAATGTCACATCCATCTCAACAATGGAATTATAATTTTTTTGTCCCTGCTAGAAATTAACGCCACAGGGTTCAACTACCAGAACGAGGATGAGAAAGTCACGTTGTCGTTCCCCAGTGTTCTCCAGAAAGGTAAGTCTGAGGGTGGGGAGTGGGTGGCGGGGGGGGGTTTACACCGCTAATCTCTTTACACAAAAACAATTGTACCAGTATTAGTGGGCCCCGAACACCAGCCGCCTCGCATTCACAACAAACGGCTATCTAAGATTTTGCACCTCTGCTTAACGGAAATTTCCACTCACCACATTATCCGACATGCTGCTTTGTGTGTCTCCCCCCCCCCCCCCCCCTCCCCTTCATTGTGTGAGCTGTCACTATGTAGAATGAGACGCTTTCTATGTGGCGGCTGGCAACAAGCTCCATGTCAACAGCACTCTCATCAGTTGCCATAGTCATTTCCTCGTTAGGGGGCCATTTACAAGACAGGCTCTTTTTTTGTAGTGTTTGAATTTGTAAAGCGATTGTGAGCCTTCAAAAGACTACATTCACCACTTAACCACCAGCAGCTGGTTGGATCCACCACACAACCCACAATTCAAACAATTCAGTGTTGCACAGCAAGTGGGGGTTTGGCCATACAATGAAAGTACATCCTGGAGATGCATGTCTTGTCAAGAAAATTGCAGTATATGTATGATATTTTGTGAATTTTCTCACAAATGTTCTGTTTTTGTTGTAAAACGTGTCGTCCATTATGCTGTAGCTATTGTGTTTTGTCGAGTGCGAGCTGGTTGTGTTAATCGCGGTCCCTCCCCCCTCTCGCTCTCTCAGGGTCGGGTTCATTGAAGATCGACTTTGTCGGGGAGCTGAACGACAAAATGAAAGGCTTCTACAGGAGTAAATATGCAAGTCAGACAGGAGAAGTCCGCTATGCTGCAGTAACACAGTTTGAGGTAAACACAAACAAACAAACAAACAAACAAACAAAGACACACCTGGACATAAAACACCACATAGAAGGTGCACTCTGCATGCTGTGACACTGTTCCCCTTGCAGAGTTGACCCGCCGTAAGCCTGCTTTACTACGTAGTGCTCTCAAAGCTCCACACTGAATTGCAAACCTGACTTTATAATGGTAAACCTTGAGTGTCTGGTAATGGTTAACTCCGCTTGTAGAGCTTGAACAGGAATAAAGGACGAATATCTATAGAGAGGGAGTTAATGGACACTGTGCCATCCGGAGATGCGGGCAGTAGATGTGTGTGTGTGTGTGTGCGTGTGTGCATATGTTTGGATGTGTTTCGGAGAGGCTAGGCAAATGTTCTAATTTTCTTTTTCTTTGCTCTCTCTCTCTCTCTCTGTCTGTCTCTCTAGGCCACGGATGCCCGCCGAGCCTTTCCCTGCTGGGATGAACCCGCCATCAAAGCCACCTTCGACATCTCCCTGATCGTTCCCAAGGACCGAGTAGCCTTGTCAAATATGGTACATGTCTGACCTCTGCTCTGTTGGCAGCCACTGGGAAAACAGCCCCCAAATGACTCAGGGCCCCTAAAACTATTTGAGTCACGTTTCACTGCCTCACACACACACACACACACACACACACACACACACACACACACACACACACACACACACTCTTTCTCTCCCTTTCGCTCTTTATTTCTCCCTCCCTCCTGTCTCTTTCTCTCTGCCCTTTTCTCTCCCTCCCTCTCTCTCTCCCTCTCTCTCTCCCCACCCCTCTAGGTGTTTCCCATGTGTTCCTGTTTATTCTCTCTCTCTCACTCTAACCTTTCTCTTTCTATCCATTCTTTTTCTCTCTCTCTCATTTTCTCACCCTGTCTCTATATCTTCATCTGCGCTTATTCTCTCTCTCTCTCTCTCTCTCTCTCTCTCTCTCTCTCTCTCTCTCAGACTGAGAGACTGATCTTATGTAACACCTGGCCAGGAGGCATTGTGGCTCCTGCAGCTGAAGTAACCCAGCTGCCACTCTGTCCTCCGCCCCAGGAGGAGTCTTAAGGACACGGCAAATAAACAAACAACACAAACCCTTGACCCTTGAACCCCACATGTGCAGCATCACCGCACCGCACCTCCTCTATAAGCCCCACCCACTCCCATGGCAGCCCACTGTACTGTGCACCTCAGCCAACAGTTTTTGTTGTTGTCCCAACAGTGGAAGCGGTTTCCACACACTCGCACACTAAAAGCCCACTCAAAAACAAGTTCAGTTTCAGCAAACGGCTACTTGTCTGGATGTGGTGTCTGCTTTGGCAGGCCGTGCTCCTTGGTGTTTTACCAACTCCTGTAATTGTGGCGCCGCTGTTTTCCAAAACTGGGGACGTTCTACTGCCACGGACCGGCGTCATATGATAAAGCTGGATCTGTCTGCGGCTCCAGCCCAGGCCTTGTGTCTTTGACGGGGCGAGGAAATGAAAGAATTAAAGGCTCAGTTTAGCAGGCCAGTTGGAAAGGCACTGGTGAAGGCTGCTATGGCTGGAATGTCAGCGATTGTTTTCTGACTCTGTGTGTGTGTGCGCGTGTGCATCTGTGTTTGCATGCGTGCACACACACCCTCTTCCTCATGGGCTAACCTGTTCCCCATATTGGGTGCCTTCCTTCCCCAGAATGCCATCGATCGAAAGCCATATCCAGAAGATGACAGCCTTGTCGAGGTGAAGTTTGCCACCACGCCCATCATGTCCACGTACCTCGTGGCGTTTGTCATCGGCGAGTACGACTTCGTGGAGGGCCAGTCGTCGGACGGCGTGCTGGTGCGAGTCTACACGCCCGTGGGGAGGGCGGAGCAAGGGAAGTTTGCACTGGAGGTACGTTGACCGGGGGCCGTAAGACCACTGATCTCAGAACAGCCAATCTAAGAGTAAGGGAGCATAGGGGAGTTTGTCAGGTGCACGGAGATGTCCGATTCGTAGGGTAAGCCGTAGCTGCTCGGACTCCCCTTGAGTCATCAGCTCTGCTGTACCACTGCATGCGGTTCTAAGCCTGGGATAATACTCCAAAAAGGTCTACCTGTTCAGACAGGGATGAGGGACAGGCAGGCAGGGAGGGAGGAGGGAGGAGGGAGGAGGGAGGAGGGAGGAGGATATCACTTCATGTCCTGGGGAAATGAAGTGGAAATGAACAGTGTAGCTAGTTCAGTGGAAATATCAGTGTGCTTCACAGCTTCTCCTGCGCATACATGCATGAGTGAATGAGCGATGTTCAAAGTGACGTATAGCTAATCACAGTTGACCCAACAGGGGTACTCAGGGGACATGTAGTGTTTGTTTATAAGTGAGTGGATTGTTGCAGTGGCTGATGAGGTGGTTTTGGACTGTGGACGTGTCGAGTTCATAGTCCTGCCGCAAGTGTCAACTTAGTCAATGTGACATTGTCTGCTCTCTCTCTAGGTTGCTGTGAAGACCTTACCCTTCTACAAAGACTACTTCAATGTTCCCTATCCTCTGCCTAAAATCGATCTTATAGCTATTGCTGACTTTGCTGCTGGTGAGTGTATTGGTATCTCCCTCATAAGCACACCATGCTTTTGATTTGTCATTTACCAGAAATAGCCTCAACTCAACTGCATTTGTGATATTCTTTTTGTTTTCATCACGATTAGGTGCCATGGAAAACTGGGGCCTTGTTACTTACAGGTGGGTGGATTACAGGAATCTTACTGGCTAAATATGCACGAAAATTCACCAGAGCACCCAGACTTTGCACTCTGGTCAGACAGAACATTTTTTGCAAATACTCTGCTGTAGAAACGTAAGCACAATAGAGCTGGAGGTACTTGACTGCAAACAAAGTGGTTAAGCACATCAGATGGATGATTCCCTAAGCACAGATTAAAATGAGACATTTGTTAAATACAGATCCAAAGTCGCAACCAGTCCCTCGTCCGTTTAGGGATGAATGATGTGATTGAAGAGGATATGAGAGCAGATTTGCATGGTGTACCAGACGACATCAGGACGTACAGATCCGCCTGATTTTATTTTTGGGTATAGGAAGCCTATTGCAAATAGTGTATGTGACCTGAGATTAGGTTTTTCTTTTTGGTTTGCTAAAGGTATATTAAATTCCTAAATCGCACGTTCAATGTTTGACTAGGGATTGGGAAATAAACTACCCTTCTAATCAGATTTCAATCTTCAGAGTAGTATCTCAGGGCTTTGGATGTCTGTATCCTCCATCTATCACAGTGGACATATAGCATCTGGTCAGCCTTTTTTTTTTTTTGGATCATACATGGTCAAGCCACAGTTACTTATAGTCTGTCTGGGTGTAGGATCATATTGTGCCCATATTTTTGTGGGTAGTACCTTATTGTTAGAGGTTTTGTGAAACCGAACACGTTCCACTGCCTCTGAAGCACAGAGTGCTGACCTTTTCCTGTTTGCTCTTCTGCAGGGAGACTGCTCTGCTGATCGACCCGAAGAACTCGTGTTCGTCCTCGCGGCAATGGGTGGCACTGGTGGTGGGGCACGAGCTGGCACATCAGTGGTTCGGCAACCTCGTCACCATGGTGAGGCCACCGGGGGAAAGAGAGGTTCTGTACTGGGCATTAAAATCCTCTTTTAGTGAGGAAACGGTTGTTTCTTCAGTAATGTGTGATGTCGAAGTGGTGTATTGAAGATGCTGTTGGCAACTTTTTGACTGACAACTTGTTATTTAGCTACATTCCTGATTGGGTGATCAGTAAGGCGTATCGAGAACAGTTTTCGTAAGAATGCCATTTCAAATATATATGTGCTGCCAAATACTTCTCCCCCTACACACAGTACTCAAAGCATGTTCCCCTTGAACAGGAATGGTGGACCCATTTGTGGCTTAATGAGGGCTTCGCGTCATGGATCGAGTACCTGTGCGTGGACCACTGTTTCCCCGAGTACGACATCTGGACGCAGTTTGTGTCAGCCGATTACACGCGGGCGCTGGACCTGGATGCCCTTGACAACAGCCACCCCATAGAGGTACACGATGGATTTATGTTAGACCTTAAAGGACGAACTATGTTTAGTAAAAAAAAAAAGAAGGCTTCCTTAAATTAGGGTTTAGAAGGTTGAAGAACTTCAGCGTCATATTATCAGTCTTGACTTGGAACATTCTTTGTCAGTAGATCATCATCCTTGTGATGCTCCTTGTGTTCTGTGTCAGTAGATCATCATCATTGTGATGCTCCTTGTGTTCTGTGTCAGTATATCATCATCATTGTGATGCTCCTTGTGTTCTGTGTCAGTAGATCATCATCATTGTGATGCTCCTTGTGATGCTCCTTGTGTTCTGTGTCAGTAGATCATCATCATTGTGATGCTCCTTGTGTTCTGTATCAGTAGATCATCCTTGTGATGCTCCTTGTGTTCTGTGTCAGTAGATCATCATTGTGATGCTCCTTGTGTTCTGTGTCAGTAGATCATCATTGTGATGCTCCTTGTGTTCTGTGTCAGTAGATCATCATTGTGATGCTCCTTGTGTTCTGTGCTCTGCAGGTGAACGTGGGTCACCCCTCAGAGGTAGATGAGATCTTCGACGCCATATCCTACAGTAAAGGAGCTTCCGTTATCAGAATGCTGCACGCCTACATAGGAGATGAGGTGAGCAGATGAGCACCACATTTTTTTTAAAAAGAGCACTTCAGTTAGTCACCCGCACGAGTATGATGGGGTTCCTTGTCAAAACATCTTCCAGTTTAATTCACAGATTGTGATAAGTTGCACCTAAGGTGTTCCTGTATTTTTGTAGTGCAGTTAAGCATATTTTGTTATTCTCCCGTATGGATTTCTTTTGAATGATGTAGTTGTTGGTACACTTCATCTTGATTTTAGTTGCTGTTTTTAAAGTAGCTGGCTTTCAGCTGTGGGCAAAGTAAAGTTACATTTCCATTCAGTGTGTTGTGCAATTGTTTTTATCGCTACCACTTTTGAACTATTATTTAACTACTAAGTCCTATTCAGGCAAAATTATCTCCCAGATATCTATATCTTTCCAGTGGCGAACAAATCAACAGCATGCTGTCTATGTGTACACTTGCCTGCCAGAGGAGATAACATTTGATAAGGCTTTCTTTTATATAGCTTTTATTTATTAGGCAGTGAGTCGCAATAACTAATCAGAGTTCTGCAAAGTTTGCCTCCCTGCGCTGTGCAGGTTTTGTAAACACACTTATGTGGCGTCTGTTCTGCAGGATTTTAGGAAAGGAATGAATTCGTATCTGTTGAAGTTTCAACACAAAAATGCATCAACAGGTAAGCGCTGGATATTGTATGTGTGTATATCAGATGTGTAGATATGCTAGAAAAGTTGCTCAATATTTGTAATCAGTGTGTGGGGAAAGAAGTGATCTCATTTGCTCACCTCCTGTGCCACAAGATCATAACCCGGGGCGCCGTGCTAGACGTTTCTAAGCAAGTCTTTTGCACTCAAGTGTCCCGCCAGTGGTGGTTTGCGATCCCAAATGTGTCTCACGGAGAACAAAATGGCCTCACACAGACATGCTGAATGCCTGATGCGTCAGCGCTCTCTTTTAAAGGGCCGTGTATCTCCCAAGTTCCCCCATCAGCTCATCCTCATGCTTCAGGAGTGGCGCATGCAATTGGGATCACAGAGGGGTGAGAATGAGCACAGAGGACTGGGAGGGAGGCAGTGACTGGCATTAGTGTGCAGATTGCTTGATTTAGACTCTAGGTTTGTGCTGAGTCAGATCTTATGGGCTGGATTGAAACTTGGTGTCCTTGAAAGCGAGTGCAAAAATGAGTGTGTGGCGGCAGCTTTTTTCCTGCAGGGATTCACCATCTGTACATGTGGTCAGTCAGCTTGTGTTCAAAATAAGAGTTTTGTGTAAGTGAAACCAAAGGTGCTAGAAAACTGTGTGTGTCAGTGTCAAAGTAGACGTGGATCTAGCAGATAAGCCTATCTCTCAAGCACAGAAGGTTGTATATCTGTGAACATCTTGAACGTGCTCCAGCATGCTTGTTTTGGTTTGTTTTGTTTAAGGTCTGCTAGGTGTTAATAAGCAGCAGCAGCAGCATCTCTCTCTCTCTCTCTCTCTCTCTCTCTCTCTCTCTCTCTCTCTCTCTCTCTCTCTGGTTTAAGGTCTGCTAGGTGTTAATACGCATCATCTGCGTGTGCGCGGCTGGCGTCTTTAGAGAGTTTGCAAAACTCAGCAAATGAGTCACGCGCTGCGCTCATGCATGTCAGTCCGAACAAGCCATTTAGAGGAGCCTTTTGCAAAGCACAGACATCAGAGCGAATACTTAATCAGACACCAGATGACGACAGGTGTTTACAAGTCAAGAGTAAATAAAAGCAACCCCTTTAAATGTCCCCTGAGCACTCTGAGCAGGTGACCTGATGAGTTGGTTTGGCACACAGTGACAGCGTACTCCCATCGTTCCCCATAATAACATTCGCACAGCTAGTGTCTGCTAGCACAGCTTCAGACTAGAAGGTTTTATTCTTCATTGTCATGCAGATTAGGGGTTTCCACAGTCAGACAAGTTCCAAAGGTCAGTAAAGTGCAAAATGTCCAGATCATATAAGTATTCTGGGTAATTCCAAAATGTGTATAGGCCTAATATCTGGGAAAAGGTACGACTGTTTTCATTGTCTTGCGAATCAATGAGCACGGATGAGAGAGGGCATTTATCGTGGATTGTGTCAGGGTGTTGACAGAATGTTTAAAAGCTTTCATGGATGCTTTGATCAGAGAAAGTTTGGGAATTTAGTCTGACGAGGTGTGGGAACGCTGTGTGGGAGACTTGTGAACAAACACTGTCCCTGTGCAGACCTGTCCCTCTCCCTGTCCCTGTGCAGACCTGTCCCTGTCCCTGTGCAGACCTGTCCCTCTCCCTGTCCCTGTGCAGACCTGTCCCTCTCCCTGTCCTCTCCCTGTCCCAGTGCAGACCTGTCCCTCTCCCTGTCCCAGTGCAGTGGAGTCGCACCACTTCTCAAACCCATCTGATGCCACTCAAGTCCTTCAGAGGCGTGTGCGTATCAGAGTTTGTCTGTCGGGTGTGTTTTGATTGGGCTGGAACTCAAACGGGCGGGATGGCACCCGTGGACTAATACTGTATTATCAGGCACAGACAACCCCAGGCCAGGTGGCCAGGTGGATGGATCAGTGTGCATTTGAACTGTAGTCATGTGTGTCTGGCCAGAATCCCTTTACCTCTTTAACAGCATTACTGAGCCAGTAGCACTCTAAGAAAGCTTACAGTGAAATTGTTACCATGACAACGTGATGTACATAATTTACAACCACTGGGAAAAGCACCCAGTTATGTGCTAATATTGGCTTGAGGTCAGAGGTCAGATAATGACCTGCCTTCTTGCATAGTTGACCCTGAATGATTGTTCTCTTTTTTGCCTGTCTGAAAAGTGTTGTTATTTGTAGGGTATTGAATCTCGTTTCCCCCCCCCTTTTTCCAGAGGACCTTTGGGAATGTTTGGAAGAGGCCAGTGGGCTACCCATCGCTAAAGTGATGAACTCCTGGACCAAGCAGATGGGTTTCCCCATCATCGTAGTGGACCAGGAACAGGTACAGCAACCTGTTGTTGTGTTTTTGTTTTACACTAGCCTTATGATCAGGACAAATCAATCATTTGACAATAGAATATTAACAAAGAATCTGAATATTTTTGACTACCTGATGGCAGTGCAGGCGTCAGTAATCCTCGTCAGTTACTCTTTGTCAGTAATCCTCGTCAGTTACTCTTTGTCAGTAATCCTCGTCAGTTACTCGTTGTCAGTAATCCTTGTCAGTAATCCTTGTCAGTAATACTTGTCAGTTACTCTTTGTCAGTTACTCTTGCATGGTATTTGCACTGTTTTCTGTGTGCACATATTTGTTGTCAGACACTGTTTTTAAAACCAAAAATGCTCTCCAACCTGTTTCACAGCAAGGGGAGGATCGCGTTCTCAAGATCTCTCAGAGGAAGTTCTGTGCCAGTGGCCCACACAATGGTGAGAGGAACTCCCAGGAGTCGCTGCGCAGCACCTGGAACTAGACACACCCAGCCAGCGCAGGGGTTACGCTCACCCTGCAGGGAACACTGTGTTTGTTCTAACAGTTTTTATCAGTCATTGTGTGTGAGGTCTGGGGGAGGGGGAGGGGGGCACACACATACACACACACACACACACACACACACACACACACACACACACACACACACACACACACACACACACAATATATATGAATGCTTTTATTGGAGTAGTAGCACAAGACGTGAAACTGTGGTATTTCATGTTACATCACTGTTTCAGGCCGAGCTCAGGCAACTGTGTTGAGTAGAAGGCTGGGACCTCCATTGCCATTTGTTAAGAAAAACTTGGCACAGATGGTCATTTTAAAATGTCTCCAAAATAGCTAGATTTATCTTTCTGGATTTCAGCTGAGCAGATGAAATCAATGTTTTATGCAGTTTGATGATGGCTTAACTTGCAGTATAACCTAAAGTTTAGTTTAGCATTTTACAGGCCATTCATTTTTCAAAAGTCATTTTCATTGCACATTTGGAAAACTGATATGTCTTCATCTGCATGGCTAGGATGACTTTTTTTTTTCATCACTGACATAGTGGAACCCTTCTGATGGTTCTAATGGTTCTCTGTTCTCTCTGTGGTTCCAGGTGAGGATTGCCCTAGTTGGATGGTTCCTATCAGTATCTGCTCGAGTGACGATCCCGCTTGCACCAAGATGAAGGTGCTTCTAGACCAACCCGAAATCACAATCGTCGTTCCCAACATCAGCCCTGAGCAGTGGATTAAGGTCAGGCATGTTGTGTGTGTGTGTGTGTGTGTGTGTGTGTGTGTGTGTGTGTGTGTGTGTGTGTGTGTGTGGCAATGTCCTTCCTTCTTGATTCTTTACAGCATGCAATTTCTTGTTACCTTGCACCATAATTGTTGAAGGAATTGCCGTCACCCAATGTATTGTGAAGCCTAGACAAAAAAAGAACCTTTGTTGTTAAGAAATGTAAAAGTTATGTAAGCCTTTAAGCATTCCCATGCAGTTGATTTAAAATGCTAAAGGTGCCGTCACAGGAGTCCAGAAATGATCTGTGCCCCATGGCCTGTGCAGTCATTGACAGAGGACCTTGCAACACACACACACACACACACACACACACACTCACACTTTAATCAGCATGTCCATCTTGCAAGCTGTGAGCTTCCAGCTCTCCTTTCAAAAATGCTGCAATTACAGGAACAAATGTGGGGGGAATGCAATGGAGGCATTGGATGCTCTCCAGAGCCTTGCAAATGTTTCTTTTTTTTTTTGTTTGTTTTTGTTGGGTCATGATCCCTTAATTGAGCAAAGCTTGCTTAATCCCCATTGGCCCTCGGTTCCCTCATAAGTGCTCTCCCTGGTGGCCGAAGGTGGCCAAAAGCCCCCATGTGTTTTCTAAAAGGGAATTCTTTGCTTCCTCCCTCCCCCCCCACCCTTTCCCACACTCTGACCAACCTACAGGCCTTCATACTCATACGCGCTCTCTCTCTCTTCCTCCCCTCCTAACTGGCACCTGACTAGCGCTTAACTTGCACTTCAGCAGTTACATTCCTGCACTTCTTTTTCCTCTTTTCTAGGTTGTTGTTTTTCTAATTCTCATGTAAAGTAGTATTTATTGTTACACCATGCTTTTTTATTGCTCTTAGCTTGACTGTTCTCTCCCTTGTACGTCGCTTTGGACAAAAGCGTCTGCTAAATGTAAATGTAATGTTCTCTCTCTCTCTCTCTCTCTCTCTCTCTCTCTCTCTCTCTCTCTCTCTCTCTCTCTCTCTTCCACGCTCACCAGATTAACCCGGGCACGGTGGGGTTCTACCGTATCCAGTACAGCACGCCCATGCTGGACAGCCTGCTGCCGGGCATCCGCAACCTCACCTTGCTGCCTGTGGACCGGCTGGGCCTCCAGAACGACCTCTTCTCCCTGGTGAGCCACCAAGAGCGGTTGGCGGTAGCGTCGCTAGGCTGAGGGGCTGCGGCTATGAATCAGATAAGGGGGTTGGGGCCCAAAGCAAAGGGTTGGGGACGGGGGCAAGCTAAATAGAGTTTAGCTGCATAGAGTTTAGCTGCATAGAGTTCAGTTTAGCTGCATAGAGTTTAGCTGCATAGAGTTCAGTTTAGCTGCATAGAGTTTAGCTGCATAGAGCTTAGCTCTAGTGGTTTTTAGCTGGTAACTGCTGAGGTTAGACAAGTTATGCAATGTTGCTTTTGTATTCCTGCTGGCTCGCAGATGTGTCACGGGCAGGCTTTGCTTCACTAGGTCAGGGTGTAGAACCCACACAGTCACCAGTGAGACCCACCCACTCGCAGGAACCATATAAATGCTCTTTTACTGGCCTTGTTTTTGGTGCAGTTGGGTCACTTATTTCAGTCACCATTACTATCTATATTGCCCTGAAGGTGCCTTTATCTTTATCTCCATAGTGGCAACCTTAACATCCCTCCTGGTCGTTTATAGAGCGCTGAAGAGCTACTTACTCCGTCCATAACACAGATAGAGAGGGGGAAAGAGACACGCCACAAATAGAACTGGCTCTAGTGAAACGTGGTAATGATTGACTGCAGTTGTGGTGGCGTCTAGTCTGTGGTCTTTGCTGCTCGCTTTATCATCTTCTCCACCTCTCTCTCTCTCTCTCTCTCTCTCTCTCTCTCTCTCTCTCTCTCTCTCTCTCTCTCTCTCTCTCTCTCAGGCGCGGGCCGGTATGATCAGCACAGTGGAGGTGCTGAAGCTGATGGAGGCCTTCGTGAACGAGCCCAACTACACGGTGTGGAGCGACCTCAGCTGCAACCTGGGCGTGCTCTCCTCGCTCCTCTCTCACACCGACTTCCACGAGGACATCCAGGAGTTGATCCGCGACCTCTTCACCCCCATCGGCCTCAAGCTGGGCTGGGACAGCAGACCAGGCGAAGGTGAGCCTCAAAGGGGTCGAGGTCAAAGGTCGAGGGCTGGCGATGTAGGAGCAGGGACCACAGATGGTAGCGACACAGACAGCTGGTTTTGCCCAGGTGGTGGGATACTGTGTTTGGACTCGACTCCAGAGCAAGATAAAGCACTAATATTCTGTGCTGTTTGCCTGCTGGTCTGTAGTTGGTTAATAATAGAAGACTCCTCTGAGCTTCGTGTGGTGTACTGCTGCCTTTGAGCCCAGGCGATGCTAAGTTGGATGAGGCAGGACCAAATCATGATGGCCTTATTCTCCTGGGCAGCAGCTCTGTGAACTGTGAAAGTGCTAATTATTTTTCTCTCCGTGTTCTCCTTCACACTCTTCTCTCCTCTTTGACTCCCTCCATCTCCCTCCTTATTCTCCGCTGCTTGATTTCTCACTCTCTTTCTCGCCTCCATTTCTCTCTTCCCTTTATCTCCCTCTTTTCTCTCTCTCTCTTTCCTTCTGTATCCCTAACTTTCTCCCCATCCCTTATTTTGCTCTCTCCTTTCTTTCCTCTCTCTCTGTCCTTTGTTTTTCTCTCATTTCTTTCTTTCTCTCTCTCTCTCTCCCCTCTCTCCTCCCCTCTGTGCAGGCCACCTGGATGCTCTGTTACGGGGTCTGGTTCTGGGGAAGCTGGGGAAGGCGGGCCATAAGCCCACTCTGGAGGAGGCCCGGCGGAGGTTTAAGGACCACGTGGAGGGCAAGCAGACCCTCTCGGCAGACCTCAGGAGCCCAGTAAGATCTGCTCAGCCTGTCTGCTGACACACGCATACACGTACACACACGTACACACACACGTATACACACACACACACACACACACACACACACACACACACACACACGTGTATGCACAAGCATGCATACATACATATGCAATCACAGACACACACACACATATGCACAAGCAAACGTATGCACATAAGCACACATATGCAAACACAGACGTGTAACAAAAGCGTTCAGACACATGCTTACACTAAAACGAATGCAGTCTAATACACCAGTCCTGCAATACATGTTAACCTCATGAAGGTTATAATGTTCAGTATTTGTTCAAACTCATTTAGAGAGCTGTTGGTCCCTCTGTGTGTGGTGGAGGCTGCAGTTTGTGGTGCAGTTTAATTCCATTGCGTTGTACTGACGTGTGTGTTACATTGACCACCCCATTTCAATCAGTGCATAGCAGAAACACCTTTTGTGTTTAATTCAACAGCACCACAAACATCCTCCAAAATGGTCATACTGTTGAATTGCCACCTCTCTTAAACTGCTTCAACATAAACTGAACATCGTACCAATCATGAAGGGGGATTTATTGCAAGGCTGTATTAGGTGTACCTAATAAACTAGCAACTGAGTGGATATTCAGACACAGGAGCAGACTGACACATATTCACTCACCCTGTTTCTCCCTCTCCCTCTCCCTCTCCCTCTCCCTCTCTCTCTCTCTCTCTCTCTCTCTTTCTCTTCTCTCTCTTTCTCTTCTCTCTCTCTTTCTCTCTCTCTCACGCGCACGCACGCACACACACACACCCTGAATGGTGAGTGAGAGAGAGAGAGGGAGCTACTGAAGTTAGGGTATTATTATGGCTCTGCTGCCAGGCTCTTAGCAGTGTATTATTGACACAGATGAGTTATCACACTGACCTACCTGTCCTATGACTCATTTGACATGGGTTTTTTTTTTTTGTTTCGTTTTATCCTCTCAGTCGAGCTTATGAGACTCACACTCAGAGACAGCAGGCTTTCACATGATTCAGATGAATTCAGATACCCAACAGGAACCTTATATTTAGTCAGACAAAAATAGGCTATGTTGAAAATAAACGGTCACATTCGCTAAGCAGGTTGTAAGGCCTATGCTTGTATGCAACACAGCCAACTGTTTATACTGGCGCAGTAAAAAGGCCATATTTAACTGACACTGGAAATATTACAGAGGAGCAATGAGGTGATTCCTAAGCCGGCTAAATGAGAACATTTGCTCGTAGTAAGGAATTATGTTATTTCTTAGTAATCGTGGCTTACAGCCTGCATTTTAAATGTGTCCCTGTTTTTTGCAATTGAGATTGTCTGTACAAGATGTTTATGATTTTGTACAACCATAAAATGTGTGTGTGTGTGTGTGTGTGTGTGTTCGCAATATTTCAGGTGTATCTCACAGTGCTGAAGCATGGAGACAGTGCAACGCTGGAAACGATGTTTAAGGTAAAAGGCCCGTCACCCCTCCCACACACACACCCACACACACCCCCACACACATAGACACACATATACACACATATACACACACATACATACATACATACATACATACATACACACACACACACACACACACACACACACACACACACACACACACACACACACACACACACACACACACACAATCACCCACACTCTCCCTCCTTTTTAGTACTTGTGTAATTTGAACTCTATATCTCTTTCTCCTTCTGCAGCTCCACAAGGCGGCAGACTTGCAGGAGGAGAAGAACCGCATCGAGCGGGTGCTGGGCGCTATCGCTGCCCCTGATCTCATCCAGAGGGTCCTGACCTTTGCCCTCTCGGTATGACCCTCTACTCCTACCTACACGCATGGACGTACAATCCAATCGGTGACCCTGCTACACGTTAACAGTCCATCGTCCTCAGATCCATTTCTTTCATTACTGTGGAGTGGTTTGTCATGGCAGGGCTTCGACTCTGAAATATCCATCCAGGACTGTCTACAGTCATAACTCACTCCTTCAGTCGTGTGACAACGTGCTTTGTCAATCCTAAGTGGGTGATTCTCCGCATACTTAGAGCGTCGCATAAATTGCAAGTTGTAGTCCAAACACACACAATATTACACACCCTTAGGTATACAGTGGTGCTACAAATAGGTATTTCGTTTCCATAGAATGGAGATTTCGTTTCTTTGTAACTGTAAGTGATCCCTAACTGTTGTCCATGTATGGGAATGGAACCTCAAGCGTGTGGTGTTACCCCCTGCAGGAGGACGTGCGTCCCCAGGATACCGTCTCCGTGATCGGGGGAGTGGCGGGCAGCAGCAAGCACGGGCGGAAAGCGGCGTGGAAGTACGTCAAGGACAACTGGGAGGAGCTTCACAACCGGTACCAGGGCGGCTTCCTCATATCACGGCTCATCAAGGTGAGAGGGGACACTCGCATACGTCTGTCAGCGCACACGGGGTCTGCACACTGCCACACAGTCCATAGGCACGCATGGGCTCACGCTCATACACATACACATGCCTGCCTTTGTACACACACACACACACACACACACACACACACGCTCATGGCCAGTCACAACAGTTTATGTGCACATAAATGCTCTAAGCACGTGCACATACCACCATACACACACACACACACTCTCATGTTACATACTCTTTCATGTCCACTTTCTGGAGTGCCCAGTTTGCCAGGTCAGTTGATAAGGGTAGGGTTTTCCATGTTTCCTTGTAAGGTCTGTTGCAAAGCTGCAAAGCAGTGCAAGTGCAATAATGGGTCAGTCACAGCTACCCTCACGATAAGCTGATGGAACATGTTGATGTAAGCGCGGCACAATTCTGTGCATTTGGATTATCATAATTGTATTACTATGTGAGTCAGAATTGAGCTGTTCAATTGGCCTCTGTTCCTGGTTAGGAGCAGTGTTCAGACGCATGACTCTCATGTGAAACAGAAATATGCACTGGCCAATCCTGTTTAAGTGAACGACACCGCTCTGCTGAAAATGATGTGAGATGTGAAACGTGTGTCTGGAGTTTGGATTTCAAAAGGCGTGTTTTATTACAAAATGGCAAATTATGCTATTATTATGTGCTGTTCCTCATGGCTGTAGAACCTAGTATGAGATTTCTCTTTTGAACACAAAGACTTACACCGATACAGCAGTGTGAGTGTCAGTGTGGCTCTTTCATCTACAAGCTCCTTTTATGTCTGCTTACTGATAGCTGCATAAATTAGGCTACTTTGTTGCTGTGCAGATAAGTAGACATTATATGCATTATCTCTCTTTGTGAGGTGAGTATATAATGGTAGAATTCTCATTTTAGGCTGACCTATGCCCTTTAAGGAGTAATCAAGTTTTGTTTACGTGGACAAGCTGAATGTCAACTTGCAAGTCAATATCCTGTTTTCTGTCAGGGACATCATTTCTACGGATAGACTAAGCAGTGTAAGTGAAATGGTTGAATGTGAGTCACTGCAAAACCACAGGTGTGGTTGTGTTGCCCAGACGTGTAATCGATGTTTTTGCATCCTCTCCTAGCTTACTGTGGATGGATTTGCAGTAGACAAAATGGCTGCTGAGGTGAAGGTGAGTGCTGCTGTCCATTAATCTATTCCAACTCTGTTGCACGGGTTTGAGATAAAAATGGGTCTGTGTCAAAATGACTTGAGTCAGTACCTAGGTTTTTAAGTATAAGTATATTTATTGCTTTCTAAAACAGCTGGTGTTTTTTCATTCATTAACAGACAAACTCACATACATCTATGAAATAACACAAACCTAAGAGATAGAATAAACACGTACATTTTTCTTTAATTGAACATCATGCTTCGTGTGCCTGCCTTACTTTCCTTTTGCAGCTGGCAAAAAACCTTACAAACACCAACAACAGCACAGTTGCCAAAAAGGCTTGCTAGCATGTTAACTCCCCCTAATAGCTAATCGCTAATGTGGCAATATAGTTGGTGGCGATGTGCTGTGAAAGCTTTCTTTTTTTTAACGTTTTCACAGGGTGGTCTGACCTGTACCACAGAACTTCATAGTGCATAGCCTAGGCGTCTAGTTGGAATGAAGAGTGTGTTTATCATGTTATCACATGAACACATACCATGGAAATTCATTTAAATAAAGGCTTCAAAAAGTGGCAAGTTGTTGCACGCTGTCTCTTTAAAGAGCAACACTGCAGTCATATATCAGTCTCTTTCTCTGCTGTTGACCTCAAGGCAGTCCCCAGGTTGAATTTTTTAAAACATTCATGAGAATCCTCAGATGACAGATGAGTAAATTAGGAAATGACACACTAGCAACAAACCTGTCTGTCTGTCGTTCGTTTCAGAGCTTCTTTGAGAGCCATCACGCGCCGGCCGCGGAGCGCACGGTACAGCAGTGCTGCGAGAACATTCTCCTGAATGCCGCGTGGCTCAAACGCGACGCCGACGACATCCAGGAGTACCTGATGCAGCGCAAGGCCCCGCCTGTCTGACCCCTGACCCCCTGCTTCACCCACTTCAGACCTCCCAGCAGTTATTTGCTGCCTCCTTCCGCCGGCCCATCACCACTAACACTGGAGGCAAAAGCGAACTATGAAAACAAGAAACTGGGCTTCATTTTTGTAAAACCAACCAAGCGGCAGACAAGAAGAAGATGAAGAAGATGAAAAAAAAAAAAAAAAGTCTTGATGATAATAATGATTTATTGATAATTGTGCAACCATTTCCATTTTAGTGGTTCAAGATAAACCTTAAACCAACCAAATTCGTTCTAGTCTTGACGAGGAATGTAGTTGGCCCCATTCTGCCCTTCTGAGATTGAAAAAGGAATTTGTGGATTCTCCATCTGATAAAGAATATCTCACATACGCTCTCACACACACACACACACACACACACACACACTTCACACGCATTATAGAGGCTTCGTCTTTCATGCAATTTCTGTATACTTACACACAGTACAAGAAATGTGAATTGCTTTTTTTTTTTTGTCTATTTGTACCTGCAGCCCATCCTTAAAAAAAAAAAAAAAAAAAAGACACAGCACTTCTCCAAGGTTAGATGTTTTTATGTTTATTGTTCGGTGTTTGTTTTCTGCGCAGCCAGAGTTACTTCACACATGTTCTCACTATTCCTAATAGTATGTTTCGTTTTGTGACGCATATCTTCACTCTGGGTGTGAAGGCAAACAAACAAAAGAAGGGTGCAAAGGGGCATAATGGGGCCAGATGGCGTGGCGTCTGATGGTATTGTGAACTTTATGGCAACGGCACTGATCTCCATCGCTAATAACGGTTAGCAGCAACCGAGCAGAGCTAGCATGGTACTGTATGTTATTGTATAATGCAAATCTTGTCACCTCCCCCACTCACCTCCTATGAATGATCTTGATAAGAGATGTACCTGGTTCATACATGGTTCCTTGTATACCGTCACTCCCTAAGAGAGAGAGAGAGAGAAAAAACACATTACCACTTGTCCCACTACACACTACCCACAACCTGTGTCTGCGGTCCACCCAAGAACAACAGAACTGTTGATAGGGATGGGAAAGGAATAAAAAGCAAACTACGACGAAAACTACATATCTAAGCATCTATATATGTCTGAGACGTTAAACAGAAGAAAAAAAGCTTTTTGAAAACCTTTTTATAAAGTATATATTCAGTGATTTAATCTTGTGTAAATTGTATGGGAGTACAAATAGGGAACGTGTGGGCCCCTTGGATTAATTTACTTGAGAATCTAGTGATAAACGGGCCCGTTTTGAAACATTGAAGTGAAGTGATCATTTACATTGATTTACACCTTGTACTTTTAAGGCCTTAAGATTGGTTTGAGGAAAACGAAAAGTTTGCAATAACTCTTCAAAGTGGTTAATTGTAGCCTGTTTCCAGCAAGTGTTTAAGTGTCATGGGATTCCACATAGCCTTGTTGAATGGATATATATCTGTCTATAGAATTCATTATTTGATGTGGCTTTGAACCTTAAAGATGATCATCCAATCAATTGACAGTCTTTCCCAGAAACATTTGTTGTGCTTTTGTTAAAAAAGAAATGCAGTTGGTGTTCATTAAAAGTAAAAAAGAAAGAAAAAAATGTATTAAAAACAATGTTAAATTAGTACCGTTGATTTTATGTGTGAGGTGTGAAAGTGCATGCCTGAAATCAAGTTTTTGATATATAAGTTAACAGTTGCAAATCTGGTTCAATTGTTTTCTATGATCATTCACAATGAGCAATGCACCATCAGAGATTACAAATGACTTCATTTAGTAAAAATAAAATGCTGTATCAAACGTTCATACAATACTTAACAATATAACACATCTGTAGATAAATACATTATATGATGTAGATTATTGGGGCGGGGGGTGGGATATTGTTTATCTGATGTGAAGATGGAGGCTGTTGAGAACTGTTGAAATAGCCCAAAGGGATGTAACACTGTAAAGTCAAAAGAGGATTTTTTTCTTTTGTTTGTTTTTGTTTTCACATGTATGCTCTTACTCAGAAACTCTGCTGATGATGTTCTATGCTTTGTGGTAGCGACAAGAAAGAGTCGAGGATCTGTCGATCTGATTTGAATATCAAAACTATTCAACCATCATTTTTCGTGTCATGGAGTCTGATTCAGCATGGATGAAACTGGCACTGACTGTTGTCCAAGCGGATATGATAAAAAAAAAAGTGATGCTGATGCAACAAAGCTATGTGAGACATTTTTATTTCGGGCTGCTCACTGTTCCAAAATGCAGGACACTACATCCTGGACACTCCAGCACTGACACCCATGACCACTCAGTCAATACAGTCAGAATATGGTCACTGCTACCCGTATGGTAATGCTCTGTTGAACTTTAATTCCTTAGAAATCAGACGTAAGAGTCCTAGGGACAGTTTATTGGTCTGTCTGATTCATAGCTATGTAAATAACAAGTGTCAGACATTAAGCATAAGGCATCTATGTGGTCAATACCCACCTGTTCATTCAGGTATTATCCTGCATCTGTCTTTCAGTGGCCCATACTGAGGTTGACAAGAGTCATCATCATCATTGTTTATTCAGGGAGAAATTGACTGAGCACAGGGCTCTTTTGCAGCAATGCCCTGATTGAGGCTACATAGTACAGAAGAACAATAAATAAACAAACCATAACAAAACAAAACAGACAAAATAAAAAAAAAAAAAACACATTAAACAACTCAGAAATTAAGTATAAAAAATAAATAAATAAAATAACATAAAGTAAAAAAGTTAAATCAGAGAATCATTTAAAACAACAGCATTGAGGCACATCCTTATTATCTAAAAGGCTCTTAAATTGGTTGACAGACAAATACTTGGTTAATTTCAACTCCACTTGAATAGTGTTCCATTTATGGGAAGCAAATAACTTAAAAGCTATTTTTCCTATATTAGTAGAAGAGTAGCTGTCATGACTCAAATGGAAGTGGAACTTGGAACATCTTGTAAACCACAGCAAGCCCATGTGTAGAGTGGTGTAATATATTAGGAGTGGCAAATCCAGAGTGGGGATGGTAGTTGTTGGAGATGCATCTACAGACATTGCCTTTCAAGAATAATGCGAACACTTATAATGGGATTCCATTGGATACAGAATGTAATGCATAATGTTTCAGTTAATCCCCCAAAGCTAAGTAAACTAAGCTAAGTTTTTTTTTTGTTGAAATGGCATAGGCTTAAAAGTCAATTTATTTCTGCTGTGTCTATGATGTGTATTATGACACAAAACAAATATGACTCAGTGGGGACCTTGGATTGGATAAATACAAATACCCACATAAACCCACAACAATAAGGTACACTGAAAGTATATTGAGTTGCACATGTGTGGTACATTGAGTTGCACATGTGCATGAAATGCGCTATATAAATAAAATTGCCTTGCCTTGAAAATATATTATTCTTCACACCACCACTGGGCAACCAACACAATATTTGTCCTGTTTTAAGCAAATAAAAACACGTCTGAAAAAGTGTTCCTGAATGTTTTTGTAGGGCAGCTGTTTTTTGTTGTACATTTTTTTCACAAAAAAATGCTTCTCCAATGCTAAACCATAGAGATCTTAAAAGGACCTTTAAAACCTCTGTGATCTGTGTGGCACAGAAATTGTGCGATTTGTCCGCCTGTTCTGCTGGGGGCGCTATGGCACCATGATACAGGAGTGGCAACTGCAGAGGGAGCGGTAACTCGAAGTGAGACAGAAATGCCGTCGCCTCAAAAATAACAAATAGTTATTTATTCTTGCTTCTTCAGACGTTATGTTTAGGTGAGTTTAAATTTTGGTGGCTAATTTTACCATACTCTGACTTTATTTATGCTAATTGGTGAACTAGTCGTCGTCTATATGTTTCAATAGTCAAGTTAAACTTCTCCTGAGCTAATGGTCTGCGTGATAGATCTAAGGTGCTAACCTGCTTTGCCTCAGAATGCTAGCAAGACCAGACAACTTGGCTCATGATGTGGTTGCTAAGCTAACACTTAGCCAAATGTCAGTTGGCAGTGGCACCTGTTCGGGTGACATACGGAGCAATGACGATGGTTTAGTAAGATAAGTGTCCTTGCTGTTGAATGCACTAACCTTAGCTGGTGTGAGGCAGAGGTGTAACGGAAACGTTTGTTAGGTTGTGTAATATTTGTACAAATTCGTAACAATTAACGTTAATTGTCAGATGTCTAACAGGTTTGTCAAGTCACTCTTTCATGTGACGTCATCAAGCTAGCAAAGTTAGATTTTAGCTGTGCTTTTGTCATAGTTAAGGGCAATATGTTTAAAAATATTAGTTGCATTGCTATGACTAGTTACGTTAGTCACACACACAACAGTCCACAACCATTGGTCTACAGCATACATGTTTCGGTGACCGTGAAGTTCATAAACCCACAGACTTTCAGCTATCTTTAAATGTGTGGTTAAGGCAAGGCCACTCTGATGGACTGCAAGTGGCGGATGCTTCTGTCCCAATGAAAAGCCACTGATGTATATTTAGCAGGGTCAGGTCTCCAGTCAGCACGATGCTTCCCAAGAGGTATCCTTTTACTATCAGTAGAGATATTTAGGTAGAGATAATATGAGTGGTAGCCTAGATATCTCACTTGATTTAAGCCGTTTCAGTCAAGCCCCTTCACTGAATATCTCTTCAATATCTCAAATAATAAATCTAACAGGTCTGTTTTATTTACCTACCATCCAAGGCTATCCTTTGATGGTAGAGGCACGGTCTCTCTCAGGTTGTGATTGCTAGTGACGGAATGGTACCGTGTCGCTGGAGTGTCCTGGTACCACTGGTGCTGCTCCTGTCCCAGGCCCAAGGCTTTCTGCACTTCGAGGACGATGATGCCTCTTCGGCTTTTGCCGTGCCGAAGGAGTGGGTGTTGCTCCACGTGGTCCAGGGCCACATTGGCGCAGGCAACTACAGTTACCTGCGACTAAACCACGACGGGCGCATCATCCTACACATGAGCAGCCTCAAAGGCGACGCCGACCTCTACGTGTCAGACAAGACGCTTCGGCCAAGCTTTGACACCTACAAGCTGCAGTCGGTCACATGCGGGCATGACGTGGTGGTGGTGCCCGGGGAGTTCACCCGCCCTGTGGGCATTGGCATCTACGGTCACCCCTCTCACCAGGAGAGCGAGTTTGAAATGAAAGTGTTCTACGACCAGACTGTCCTGACTGAGGACCCTTTCCAAAGGGACTCGTACCCCTCAGAAGAGGGCACCCACGGCCAACCCAGGTACCCTCAGGGAGGGGGACAGGAGGACTTTGAGGAGGAGGAAGAGTCCATCTTCTGGACCATTCTCATTGGCATTTTGAAAATCATACTTGAAATCTTGTTCTGAGTAACAGACAAAGCACTTGTGATGTGAGTGTTTTTTTGTTTTTTTGTTTTTTTTTTTCCATTGAGAGAAACTCCCAAGAAATGGTGGGAAGTAGACTATGGATGCCTCGAACTAAAGTGATTTACTAAAGCGATATTTTCAAACAGCTATTTTTTGATCAGACTTCAATTTTGTATTGATCATAGAAAAAGTGTACAAAAAAATAAAGTTCAGAAGGTGAATGAATTTATCTCCGCCTTGACCATACGCCTCAGATTCATACCACTGGCTCACAAGTGTAACTTCTGGAGAACAGCTACTCACGCATCACCTTGTTCACCACGCTGGTCGTTCTGTGGTGTTAATGCCGTTTAATGTGAAGATTTGGGAACCACTACTTTGAAATTGACAACAGACCTGCTCTGTAACAGGAGAAGAGAAAGGGCAGAAGCATGTAGGGAGAAATATCCTTTTGTGCCTTTTCATCAGTCCCATCACACCGCCCCCAACTCCCCATTGGCTAATGGTGAGGCTCAATCACACAGTGGAATTATTTGTAAATATTTCCAAATAAAGAGAACCACTTATCTTTGCAAAACTGCATTTGTGTGACTTTACAATGGAGTTGTAATGGTTTTAGTGAAAGAAATGAAAAAACCTAAAAGTCACGTGGCCAGTGATTCCAGGCCAGGGTTACCTTTGGGTTGCCAGGGATGCCATTTTAATAACATCAATAAAGCGTCTAGAAAGAAATCATAAACCACAGGGCAATTCACAAGCTAATCCTAATGACTCCTGGCCTTTGTATTTCAGTTCAGAAAGTGAACACCCTGGTTGAGCTCCAGAGAGAGAGAGAGAGGGGCAGGCAGAGCAGATATCCCAGAACATCTAGGGTGTTTCAGAGTTAGGGTAAGTCAGTGTTTATAGGGTTAATGGTCTATGTTTGCAGGATGTGAAGATCTTGTGATGCTTTTCCAGACGGACTGAGTAGTCCATCTAAAATTGAACCCAGTAGATATTTAGGAAGGCTCTTCCTTCCATGAGAGAGTTGATGCTTCACAGTCAGTGGGAAACCTCAAAAAAATGTAGAAATCACCTTCAATGTGCGGTAGAACTTGGCGAGTATGTTAAATACTCCATAGTACTTATTGGACACATTTTCTGCAAAACACAAATATCTACTCAGTTTTCAAACATTAGGGGGCGCAAGAACTCCACTACTAGGAGATCTGTGGTGGCATCCAACTGATCTGTGAAGAGTGTATATCCAGCCTTTATAATAGTACGCCCAGGCTGGTCTGTGAAGAGTGTTTATCCAGCCTTCATTACAGAGGCTTCTTGTGTGTGTGTGTGTGTGTGTGTGTGTGTGTATGTGTGTGTGTGTGTCAGGCCCAGGCGTTATTGCTTTGGTCGTAGCACAAGCAGATAACACAAGCAGGTAATGTGGGATGTTCAAAAAAAAAAGTTTATTCACTTGCTTCCAAACATCAAATACCAAAATGACCATCAAAACAAAAGGAAGTCTCTGTCACACCTACATTAGTATTCACAGTATATAAAACTTCAACAAGGCACTCTCCAGCAGCTACTCACTCATTTACACTAAATAAATTATTTTTGTAGCATGTTTTTTGTTTAAAAAAAAAAAAATGCATGGTCCAGTTCAAGTATCTCTACAGTTAAAGCACTGTCCAGATTATGACATCATTTTAAATTAACCGCAAGAAAACAAATATAGGATGTGGAAATCAAGTAGCCTAGCTGGCTCACAAAATGGTGACAGTGACTCTTGCATCTTATTATTATCTTTACTGAGATATGACTTAGAATTTGTGTTTGTTTATTGTCATGGCTGCAGTGTTTATTAGCCTTTCACTAGCAAGCAAATTCTGGGCGCTCCAGAGGGCTGTACGAAGCGAGGTTACTGGTTTATCCAGATACCTTCAGGAGTAACTTCCCAATTAACCCTTACTACGAAAGGTGGATATGTTTTACTTGAGGTATGCTGTCATGGCTATTTACGTTGCATCTATGCACTGCTCCGAGCGGGTTACGTTCGTGTTTAACTCGATGTTACTCTATGTAAGCACCGCCTCTTCACCCACTTCACCCTCCTCTTCATCGACATTGGGCGAGGATGTGTAAAGACCGTCAAAAAGCTTATCCCGATTATGTTCTCTGTGAAAGATATCAATTTTCATCTAAGTGAATTCGCTATATTCACTATTCATTACTGGCAACTGCTAGGGCCAGATACGTCCAATGCCAGTCGCCGGAGTAATGCAAGGCACTGTTGGACGCCTTCCTTGCATGGCCTGCGGAGACTTCATATAGGCCTTATTCCAAAGGTAATGTTGAACATCTGAGCAAGAATAGGCTACTGTATGCCGTGCAGTTGAGCCACTTGCTCTCGCTAAACCGATGGATGCATTTGTTGTGTTCCTTTGGCCATTTCAGCACTCTAAATATCAAAGAAGCTTTTTATGAGATTGCAGGTAATTCGCAATATAATATAGTAATAATGGTCTGATTTCAATATGCATAGACTCTGCTTACATTTTGTCATAGGATTGCTGAGGTTGATTGGTGCGAACGTTCCCCTTTTATGTGAGCATGCAACATTTAACACCAATTTAGGCAAACAGGGTTTGTCAACCCTGACTTCCCTCATAACCCTAGGTTAAATCTGAGTAGGTTAAACTCCCTTCGTAGTACAGCCCTCAGGCAATGAGTGTCTTCTGTCAGTTGGACAACGATTTTAGTTTAAAGCTGCTTAGGTACTTAATTTAATACAGAATAAGGAAGGAGCCAGCATAGATAGTGGGAATTACTTGAACAGCCAAATCTGATAACAGTACAGACAGTACAGTCATGTGGATAACAGCAATGAAATAAACGCCACCCCATAAAACAGAACAAATTACGAAATGACAGTCTATACAATCCAGGTACAAAGTATTTGAAGAAATATTTGCATCAAAATGTATTCACAAGTATTTAACAAAATTAGAGAACTACCTGAGGATACTTTTGTGCCTGTCTTCAAAGTTGACACAACAAATAGTATTAAAGGCCTTGACACTTTAAGCTAATTTAGGTAATTTAGGCATTCAGCAAGCCACTAGATGTTTGTATCACGTATTGTGTATGTACATACACAATATAATATCCTCGTAAAAATAAGAATATATTTGTTTTTCCTGAAACTTGCAAGAATTCTCATTCAGTGCTATACAATATACTCATTGCATGGTATAAGGCACCAGAAGCTCTCTAAAGACACTCATCTCTTTGTTTTACTACGCTTACACAAATGTTTTACTCAAAACGATGTTATTGTGTGAGTGATTGTGCGGTTGTAATGCTATAGTAATTTTACATTCGTGTGTCCAGCTCTGGGTGTTATTTGTCATGCTCAGTGCTTGCACTTTCGCTTCACCTGAGTTATCTCATCACTAGGTGAGATGTTGGAGGCCTCTTGATGTCTGTCTCTCTCTCTCTCTCTCTCGCTCTCGCTCTCTCTCTCCCCCTCCCCCTCTCTCTCTCTCTCTCTCTCTCTCTCTCTCTCTCTCTCTCTCTCTCCCATATCATTTTCTGACTACCACCCGCCAACGCTATTGATCATCCTGTCCTCCCTGTCTCGTCCCTTCTTCTTGTCTCGATATTCATTCCGAAGCTGAACGCGTGCAGTCATCATCCATTCCCTGCCAGTGCCAAGTCATCATTCTGAGCCAAACGTGTCCATCTGGCCAATGAGTAGGCTCCCCTCTGACAGCTGAGACAAGTATTTCTGTGGGAAATAAATACATAAATAAAAACAGACCATACAATTCCCAGTAAATTGATTTCAGATGTTGCACACTTGTTACAAAATAAAACAAGTACATGTAAGCATGTGAAAACTGAATTGGCGTGTGAAATACAGTTTAATTTGTAGATTCTTAGCACCTGCAGTGTGCCCCCATTATTTTCCTGACTTGTTAATGGTACTATGTAATGCAAGTAAAAAAGGGGCAGGACAAACAAGACTGGAGGACTCAAAATAGAGTGAGAGAGAGTGAGTGAAAATATACCAGGCTCCTCCTGTACATTGGGAGCAGAGGTACCACACGGCCCTAGTCTCCCTCATCTTATAAGTTGCAACCAGGAGAGGCAGGACGCTAACTAGGGAACGTGCTGTTCTACCAGCTACTGCTCCGCTGTCATTCACAGCCCCTCCTCCTTCTGAGTTTGATGGACAGCACAGCTGTTTTTGGAATTTGCGTACTTTTTTTTCCCCGAACGCCCTCTCTTGCCTCCACCCCCCCCTGGGAATGCGATCTGTCGAACGTCAAAGTATCCGCTGCTCCCGGTGCATCTCAGCTGCGCTCGCTCTCTTGTGCTTCTTGGTGCGGAATCGTTGCCTTGCGTTGTGAGATGGACGCTAATGAGAAACCCAATCCTGCCTTAGACGCAGGAAGTCTCCGTGAGGTGGCAGCACAAGTTTGCCCCGATGACTCACTCATTAATACCCCAAAGCCGAAAGAGCAACAACATAACCCTGAACTGCATGCTCTCACCGTGTCACATGAGCATGACAACATCTGACTACTGTAAAAAAAAGATTTAAAAGAAAAGTATCGTGCTAAAACAATCAAATAAATCTCATGTTCGCCATGACAACTCATCAAAGTTGTCACCTTTTCCATCCAGAACCCTTTGGTCCTCTCTGGCCAAATGCTTAGCACGTTCTACAATTAAAAATACCATCTAAGCCCCCTTCTAGTCATTAACCCCTGACCTCCAATGCCTCCACACAGCTTGATGCACAATCCTCTCCACTAATGGCCTGCTCATGAACATCCCAGTTGGGGAAATGGTGAACCAGAGCCAAAAGGCTAACATTGCATCAGCTCTTTAGTCTAATGGCCATCTACGTAAGTGAGTTCTCAATCTTATCTGGCTTTCTCTCTCCTGTGGGGTGGCTAACATACATGAACATAACTCATTGGGTATTTTGGACTCTATTACTTAACAATGTATTAAATTTGGCCCTGAGAGAAAACAAACTGGTCTGCTCAGAATCTTGAAATTATAGACTTCAAATGTATAAGTGTTAAGGGATAAAAGTTCTAGCTTGTGCTTGTCGGTAGTATAAACAAACAAGTGTGATCCAAGCCACAGTTTAAAACTTTAAAAAAGTAACTAGAAATAGCAACAGAATGTGAAGAATTAACTGTTTTGACCTAATATCAAAAACACCTATACACTGTGTTGCCTAAATGTCCACTCAAATTAGCATGCTAGCCAGCTAGTCCCGGTCCGTCCTCTCTCATAAAACCACTTTGTACCTCAAGCGATGCTAGTGACTCACTGTAGCAAAAATACAGCAGGCAAAGTCAGGATGCAGTCACAGGCATAAACCTACAGTCAGGAATGTTAAAAATCCCATTTCAGAGGCTAAAATAATGACCATTACACTGTTGTAAATTCCTGGAGAATTTTTTGAGCATCAAACCATATGAGTGCCGGATTGAATTTACGAATGGACCCAAGTAAGTATGGCAATCCTATAGGAAGTATCAACAAGTAGCACAGTCACAAGCCCCATCGGTTAACCTTACATAACAGCTATCAGCTAGCTCGAAAGCTTGAGTGCTTAAATGAAGGCCTACAGGGGTCTGTTTACCTCGACTAAGTTAATGTAACATATAAATATCATGTTCATTGATGACACTAATGGTAGCCCAGATATCTTTCAATCATATAAATATTTTCATGCTACGTGTAGCCTTCAGTGTCTGTCACCTTGGCCAAACTTTTAGCTTACTTCTGCAACGGGAGAGGAGGGTGTAGGCTATAAATGTAGTAATAAACTGCCCCCAGTCTGCTTGGGGGTGGGAGTATGAAATCCTTGAGCTCGCTAGCCGTTAGTCAGGCATACATATATCCTCTATAAAAATGAAAATAGATAACAGGTCATCTGCGTTCAGTAAAACTATATTATAAATGACAAGACCCTTGTAAGCAACTGGGGAATGCACATACTCAAAGTATAACTGTACTGACCTGGAGATTCCTATAGTGAACGGTGCTTCTGCAGTGTGTTGTTTTGGCCACGTCCTCACTGCTGTAGAAGAGCCCACACAGTTTACAGTAGAAGGCTGCTCTAGGCACAATAAACTCCACACCTAAAATAAACAACAACATCAGTATAAGGCATCAATTATGTCATTGCAAGCATTAGTTGTTTTTAATATGATTTTGCAATGTTCTGCTAGCCTTCTTGGATCACACTAGAAAGGATATCAGTTATATGTTATAATATTAGGTTCATTCAAATATTCAATAAGATTAGTCTTAGCCTTTAACAGTAACAAAAACAGGCACTGGTTTGTTAAAGTGTCATTATTAAAATATGTTTCTTAATTGATCCTAATAACCATCATATCAAGTACGAATGTGAGAAGAAACCGTACCATGTCCAATTCATTCATCTATCTTCAGTTGAAAGAGAAGCATCGTAGTAGAAAGCATATATAAGGACGACCAATTAAACATACTAGCTATTACCTGGGTGAGAGAAAACTAGTTCCCAGTATTACGCTTACCCAGTGGTATACTGTGCTCATTGATCACTTTTTCTTGTTCCCGGGATGGCGAAGGGGCCTCAGTGTCTATCCGAAGTGGAGAATGACCATGTACTGAATTGAGGTCTATGGAAATGAAATGTAAAAAGATACCCTAGTACAAACTATTCAGAAACACTCCTGATATGCAAACAGTTGAGAAAAGGAAATGGCGTCATTCAGAACATTGACAGGAAACATACAAAACACATTTTAAAGAGAGGATCACATTTTTGTATATAGCAGCAAAATCCCACCATCCCTCACCCATGAAGGTATCATTGTGTAGTATAGCCTATCACTACTTTTCCACCAAGTATTTCATTTTGTCAATCTTCTACTCTGTTGCCTGGTTGTGAACAATTGAATAATAAAAAGAATAAAGAAAACCAACCTTTCCTCTGGCACTGGCCATCCTCCTTTATCTGTGTGTCTTTGTGTAAATTCTCAGTCACATGACCGGACTTTCCTGTGTCAACATCCCTGTTTGGCTCTGCGGGCTTGGCAGAGTCACATTCGCCATTGTGGTTTGAAAGGCAGTCTGGTGCTGATTTGGGAGCTTCAGCACCACTCATGTCTGGTGTGGAGCATGTCTCCTCCAAGGCAACCTTAAACTCCTGATTGGGGAAGTGATTGAGGTCTGAGCTGTGAGGCTCTGATGTGCTTTTGTCCTCTTTGGTTTCCTTGGGAGAAGTGGCTGCCGGGGCATCCTCAGGGTCTTCCCGAGGAGGGGAGCCATCCTGGCTATCCCCTCTCTGTGTATCCAAGGACGCTGTTGGGTTGGAGTCTAGTTTGGCCTCAGTCAGGCCTGCAGATGAAGTCTCCTCTCTGAGAGACTCTTCCTGAAGTTCCAGTATGTCAGGCTCAATTATAGAGTCTTCCTCTTCTCCGACCTCATCCACTGTCACAAGCTCCTCCATGTTCTTTGGGTACCAGGACTCTCCTTCCGTGTCATCACTCTCCGACTCTTCAGCCTGGGTGAAAATAATGTATTATATTCAGAGTAAATGGAAACATCTTTAAAAATCATAGCTAAATACTTTAATTACACTGAAAAGTGTTGTCATTTAAATATATTTAATGGAGTATGAAAACATTTGTTTTTGCATATTGGTGACATGTAAACTTCAAATGTAAATGCGAAGATTTAGAAACTGTGCCTACCCCACTCTCTTTGTCCTGGTCAACTTCTGTAGCATCTGTATTCTTGCTCACACTGGGAGGAGAAACTGACCTCTCCTTCGATGATTCCTCCCTTTGGTGTTGTCCCTGTAAGAGGGTCAAGTCAGCACCCAGTAGCACAGTATGCTTTTTTTTTTTTTGATGAGACATACTTATGAACACAAAGATCCCTAATAATTTCCTATTACCCAAACTCTAAGATAGTGTGTTACTGTGTGTTATTGCATACATTGCGTACATTGTTGTTTGGATCTTTCTCGTCCTTCTCTGCTGGTTGTCTTCTGGTTTGTTTCTTGCTTCTTCCCCTCCCTGGTGATCCTTGCCTTCTGTCCTCTGGACTTCTAGGTGGGATGGGTTCCTCAGACATATCCTCAGACTCTGAGTGCCTTGGCTTGTGGTAGTCTGATGCCTCCCTCCTCTTTGTCTTCAGTTCATGTCGTGGATATGGCAGCCTGGAGGGCTTGTCTGATTTGTAAGGGTGCTCCTTCTTGTAGAAGTCATCCATGTCCCTGTAGGAGGGGAATGTAGGACCCTGAGGGCTGCCTCGGCAGTACCAGTCTCTGCCACCCCGGTCATCCATAGTCCTGGGGCTGATACGGTCCCCAGCTTTCATGTAGGATTTCCTGCGGTCAGGCAGCCTTCCGTTGGGCCTGTCATCTTCACCATTCCTCCAGTGCTCCTCGTCCCGTTCTCGTTCACGATCCCGTTCCCGTTCCCGATCATCTTCCCTACGGGGATGGGGTGTCCAGTCCCAGGAGGGCCGACGTGGGCCCATGCCGTTGCTCCATTCAGACCGGCAGGGTGCCCCCTGTGGACTATGCGTGGAGCTGCACGATGTGAAGCTTGGGCTGTGCGAGCGTGGGCTTAAGGAACCTCGAATTGGGCTGCGGGACCTTGGTCGCTCTGGTACATACCTGAGGACATTTACATTTACATTTACATTTAGTCATTTAGCAGACGCTTTTATCCAAAGCGACTTACATATGTGCGACTTACAATGTATACACATTTTTTACATTTACACTGATGGCACACTGCACATCAGGAGCAATTCGGGGTTCAGTGCCTTGCTCAAGGACACTTCGACAGGGAATCGAACTAGCAACCCTCTGATTACTAAACGACTTCTTTACCTCCTGTACCACTGCCGCCCATGAGGAGATGCCCAGGGTCAGTGATACAGTCCGACATGGATAAGGTTGGGCTTCAGTGTTTCAAAATGTAACAAAAAACATTCAATACCGATATTTGGTAAGTTACACCTGATATTGCCTTTATACTTTCCACTGGGTTAGTTGCTTGGGAATTACTTTAATGATAAGGTGAAGGATTACCCTTGGAGCTCATACAACAACTAAACCTTAACATCAATGTACAGATATTTTAGATTGTGCGAGTCAACAGTGTTAACTTGTAAAAGGGAAAGGGAAGGGGAAAAGCTCATACCGGTCAGGTTCTTGAGTCTCGTCTTTTTCTCTCTGAGAGTTGATATCGTGAATAATGGAGTCAACATCCTTTCCGGGTTTCTTTACATGAGAGATAAAAATAACACAACATTTAAAATAAAACCCCCCAAAAAATCATATTTCTGAAGTCCCAAAACATATTACATATTGTAATAGTCTGGTATTACCTTGAGTTGTAATTCTTTGTAACGCTTTGACATCCGAATCAGGAGTTTCTGGTTGTTAATTGTGGCTGGTTGGAGCTGATAATACTGGACCATGGCTTGTGCTGCCTCGACATAAGCCATCTCCACGAAAGCCTGCCAAGAAATCAGACTTTTACAAGACTACACTGACTGGCCGGGGTTTCGGCTTACACTTAAGAAGTACAACTGAGTCAAACAAGGTCCAAACTAAACTTCTAAAATCATCACTGAGTGTCACTTTTCATTGGAGTGATCTGTCATTAATACTAAGCTTAATTTGAGTAACCCACACTCCACAGGCATATGATGACCCCAAAACACAGAGTTGGAATCTGGTCATATAATGTCAATGCAGACTCATAATTGTAGGTGAATATCAAATGGTAGACATGCACAATATTTAGGCCTCTCAAAAACACGAATGACTCAACAAATAGACTAACTGTTAAATTATGTTATATACCTGATGTGTGGAACGCATGAGAATATAATTGGTGACTTTGCCAAATGGGATGCCCAGGTTGATGACATCATTCTCTGTGCAACTGCCCTCAGGAAGGTTGCAGATGTGGACGACCCGACCAGGGAAGGGTTTTCTCTGGGGGAACTGAGACAAAGAAAAAACACCGCTCACTATACGGCTGGGAGTTTACCACAGTAGTATTCCACAGATGCCAGTATTCACCCACATTAGTCACATGTCCTCATAACCCAGCATACAAACATAACATGCATAACAAAACAAGACAGGTGGGGGGGTCTCATCATTGGTGATAATGACAGTTTACAGGCAGGGATTTGAAAGCATGACATTTGAACACGTCTGGCATTGTGCCCGTTCTGTCTCTAATCCCCGTGGATCGCTAAGTATAGCAAACTATTGCAGTGGCTGATGACCCCTTATAACTAAGAAAACCTGTACTCCCAAGAAAAAGGGGCCGCTGACCATGGGAGGTATGCAGAGGTGTTCCGTAATCACCTAGGAGTTTTCTTCATAATGACTCCCCAACGGAAATGATGGTAAATTCAAGCCTTCCATGTTTTCTTTAGTTGGTACCTTGAAATGGAGTTGATTTCAGATATGTTCAGTTGCTGATGTTGAACAACTGGGAACAACCTATTGTACACCTAAAAATACGATCCATTCTCTAACGCTCTTAAAATGGTGCATATCTCGCAGTTTAATACTGAGTTTAAATTCTAAAAATACAGCATAATATTATCAAATGAACATACTTTTTGAATTCGCTTTATTGCAGTCATGTCTGTGTATGTTTATCTGTCTCATTGTCGTTTATCTGTCTATCTATGGAATAATACACATATCAGTGTGACAAAAGTAATACACCTAACAGTAGACGTCAGGAAATGACGATCTCCAAGCACCTGATTGCAAGGTCTTGGCGCTTCTGTTCGACTGCTCTGGCAGCTGACCCAGCTTTAATGGTCTCAGATGTTGGGGTGATAATTCTATCAACAGCGGTTGTCCAGATTTGACCTCTCTCCCTGAAACTATATGGAGGGTCCAGGCAGGCCTGGTCTAATAAACGGGTTCAGAAATAGACACCAACAGGCTGTTTATGTCTCTGAAATCAAACACAGACCGATGCTCCCAATTGCCTCTGTGTATTTGCCAAATATCTTATTATTTAGAGCCCCCATGTCAATAGTTATGGAGAAAAATGTTACGAGCAATGTGAAACTGCTCTATCACATAGATCTCATACAATATTGAGATCATTTGACCTCTGCGAAGGCAGTGAACTGTTTGATAACCTCTCTACCGTACAAAAGATTTTTTTGCTAATGATTTTTTTTCCCGGGAAACAGAAATTGCAAACAGAAGCATTGATCTAATCGGGTAGATCAGTGGCAGTTACACTGCTTACTGGTTTATTGAAGCAGATTTGACAGCTTCATAGGCGGACTTTGAGTCACACATTTTCGCCTGTGGTCAAGATCAATGTGTGAGGTCCGCTATGGGTGTCTTGTGAATACCCTAGTAGCTCTACCATGCATCTTGCTCTATGTGACATAATGACTTCTGAAGTAAATCAATCATTAGTCTCAGTCGGGGTCACTTACTTTGACTGTCCGGACCACCATGTATCATAACTTGGCCAAGGACTCTACTTTTAATCATAGAGGCCTATTGCAAAACAACCACCCAAAGAGCATTGTTGTTATATGATGTTTATTCTGAAATAAATGTTACCTATGCAGTGATTATGCTGTGTTAAATAGCCCTGGATTAACTATGGAACCATGACTGACAGAAGCTCTTGAAAGAAGCAAAAGCTTTTTTGTACGCCAGACGACCAACCAGATGCCCCCTTTCCCACAACAGACAACTTGTGAGGAATGAAACATTTCTGTTTGTTTACTCGTAGAGAAATCCCTGTGGGTTAAGCAAGGTGCCGAGTCCGTCCCTCAAAGCCCTCCACTGCATTCCCCTGGGGATGCAACACTCGCCCCCTGCAGATCCTGTTACTCTTCACCCAGCCTGAAACCTAACTCCCAAGCTGCCATTCCTCCCACTACCCTTGATGCGATACATGGTGGAGGTCTCTATCTCCCCCTTGGTTTCCAGCACCATTAAAACTAATATCCTCCATGTGTCTGTTTTCATATTCACACATCAATTCGGCCACACTCAATAGCCAAATTAGCGGTTGACCCAAGCAGCTGTAAACAAGAGTGTTTATTAGCTAAATTAGCCAGTTTCAGTGCGCAGCTTCTGTGTTTTATTTTTTAGTCAAAGAGTGAGGAGAGTGTCACCCAAGAACAGCTGGCTGAAATGTGGGGTGACACCGGCATCGCAGCACAAAACAGTAAAGATTCCATCAGAGCAACAGGTGGGAGTTTATTGGAGCTAACATTAGTACATCCATACAATGTGTAAGCCTCTGTGATGAAAGCCATCGTAAATAAGTGGATGGATAGAACTCGTAAAAGAGTCTTTAAGTTCTTCATTCACAACCACAAATGGACCTGATCAACAATATACTCTCCGCCAATCCCTGAAAGGGTTGCCTAGAAACTGTCATCAATACACAGTACACATTGCCCAGAGGTAAAACCGTGATCTTCTAAGGGAGCTATGCAAACCTTGTTTTCAGATGACTTCCTTAATCCCTGGCACTCAAAAAAGTTCCATAGATCACAGGCTGGCCTATTTATGTCTGATGCTAATATGCACAAATAATCCACATACATTTTGGCCATCCTACACATAGACACAAATGTAAAGAAAATCTTTCTTTTTGTAAAATTTCACGGCCAAGCAACACCTTGACCAAACACAATTTAGACAAAGCAGAGGCCTTATTTGTGAAATCACATAATAAGGTATCTAATAATAATAATAATAAAAAATAATATATCTAATCAATCTACCTGTCAATCTACGATAAACTAATATTCTTTTGGCAGCTGCATTTCTTTATGACCACAGAAAGCGTGTGAAGAAGTGATCTTCAGATCTTCATCTGTGTCACCCCATATGTCACCCCATTCTCCCATCCTGGCAAGCCAAGTGAAATGATCCTCAGATTTCAGATGCTATCCCAGGCCTTGGTGTGTTAGCTTTCCCTGGTTGTTGCTTTCTGTGCCCCTCCTGTTCATATATCCCTCTTCTACTGATATACTCATTCTTAATATATCTCTACCCAACTCTCCAACCCCCTTGTTCCTCTTCATGTGGAGGTTGTATGTGCACCACAACTGCAGACACCCATCAACAGCTGCTATTTCCCCCCTTACACCTTGCCAAGGTCTACCCCTGCCTCCCCACACACACACACACACACACACACACACACACACACCTCCATCCGCCGTCCTCAAACAAGCGTTGTTGTGGTCACCTATTTCAGAGTCCTGTTTCAGAGGCACTCTAAGGCTTTAAGTCAGTAGTAGTGGAGCAGTCGTCGACTGTGGCTGGGAAGACAAATGCCAGCCATTTGCTCCATTCCATCACCATGAGGAAGTCTATTCGACTACTATCTGTCTCTGGTCTTTGTTGATGTCTCTCTTGTCCTGCCCCTTCTCAGCAAGCTTTGACACTGTCTTTAACAACTCATACATAATGGTTCTTTCATTCACCCAAGTGAGCTCAATTGGTATAGGAAGCCTCAGTAATTTGATAATGACAGAACCTGTTGCTCCCTGTCAGTCATTTGAAGGCTGAATGATAATTACTAATTCAAAGCATTTCTAGAAATGTTTTATTGGTCTAGCAGAACTATGTGAACAATTGCTGTGTCTATCTTTCCGTAACAAATTATGACCAAATATTAAAATATTTGAATGTTGGGATCTTTGAAATAAAAAAAGAAATAACACTTATTCACAATTTGTACTTTCTTTTCACCTTTGGGTCACAGCTGACAAAATGCGTTGACTGATAATTTGCAAGGTAACTGATACTTGCTTAACAACCACATATTTCTGATTTACAAACCCCTAGAAATGTTACAAGCGCTCAATGAACTTGAAGCAGTCAAGTTCTGTCTGACCCTTACTGCGTAATCCTCCTGCCTACCAACCCCCTCCCCCCAACACACACACACCCCTCTGCGATCTCTCTAGTCTTTGAAGCATTTCAGAGGAGGGGCCTGTGAGTGACACCAGTTAAGGACACACACTCATATTTGGAAAGCAACTATGAGTACAACCTAATCCTTTTGACCGTTAAATATCTAAAAACGATGAAATCCACTGGCTAGCAAGCCATTTTCTGTCACACATAGGAATATGTAATCGCTCATTCAATAATAATAATAATAATAATAATAATATTTCAATTTTTTATAGCGCTTTTCTATATACCCAAAGTCGCTTTGACATTTTAGGACAAGCATGACAAGACAACACTAAAATTCAAGAATTCAAGAATTCAAGAACAACTCATTCAAGAATACTATACAAACTGTCTAACCTTTGTCCCAGGTTGGTGTGAGGTAAATCCAACCCCTGACAGGGGAAATGACTTCATGGCTGCAGTTGGTAAATACGAGGCAATAGTTCCTGAAGATGCATCTGAAAATAATAACATGTTTACAGCAACATTTTCAATTTTCAGAAGAAAAGCATTAATCTATGCGAGACATGGACTCCCTCCATCAAGAGCACATGCTGTCGTTTATTGTAATTAGTATTAATAATAATAAACATTTTGCTTAGGTTTAAGCATAACTGCTTAATCTTGTTAAACAAATCACTAAATTTCACACAGCTCACTAACTGCTCTGAGTATATTTACTCACTCCAAACAACATGACTTAGTTTTAAGCAGCGCTAAGGCAACAGTACCCTTCAGCGACAAACATATTATTACCAACACTTCTCAAACTCTATGCAAGGTCTCTATGATACAAAAAGCACTTTGTATATATCAATATACTTCAAAGTATTAATATTATGCCCAAGCTGGTGCGAAGGTACTGTTGGTCCTTCATGTCTGGACTGACCACTCACTAAAAATAGCTCTAATGCTTGTCCTCTAGGTCACCCTAGTTCAAATCTACAGTCAGAATTTTTTTCTGCCCCAGCCTTTCTCAAAAACAATCAAATAGAGCACTTTTCCTACCTAGACTTGCTGTAGAGGAATATGCCATGGTGCTAGCGAGCGCCGTGCTGAGACATCCTTCGGATGTCGTGGGATAGTGAGTGGCTCCAGCTGCCGAGCTGAAAGGCGACGGGGGAGACTGGTGTTAGCTGCCAAGCTCCCGGCGTAGGGCTGGATATATCTAGTGACAGAGCTCAAATTCAGCCCATTAAGGCTGGCTATGGGGAGTATAAGCGTGTAATAAAATGCCCCAGCCGTTTTCATAAGTGAATATTTATCAAATCAAAACTAGTGAGTTTCACTTGAGACTATTGGTATTAGGTTAAACACAATACATTAAAAAGATTTGTTCGAAATGGGAGAAAACTTTGAGTTTTTAATTAAAAAAAAAAACGTCTAATGATTCACCATGCAAGGTGATTGTCAATCTATCACCAACCTCCGCTTCTCTTTGTTGGTTGAACTCGTAAGGTGCCGCCCTAATTGATTATTTCCATATAACTCACCCTTCCGTGTAGAGAGCGAGGTTCTGCAGATGGAGCTTTCCTTTCACGTGCTGGTCCCAGTCCTGTCGAGTACATACACACTCACATATTTACTCCTCCAGAACAGTTAGACCCTCAAACACAAAGCATGGTGGTCTGGCTATCTCTGTTCCCGCCTCTGTCACTCTCTAACAAAAACCCTGGCCAAGCTCGGGGGGCTAAGTGCCACTCTAGCTAAAAGCAGACCACTAAAGCCTTCTGGTCAAAAGTGTGAAAACATCACACTTACAGCTGCACTATTTAGACGCCCTCCTGAGAGAAGGACCCTGCATTTGTTATGTTATGTATAGTATAAATGTATGCTTGGAACTTTTGTGGGAGTCAGATAAGTTTCACCTCAACCTTAGAATTCTTCCTCTGCAGGGACCAAAGGATTATAGATTTAAGGACCATATTGTAGGAAATGGAAAATGCCATAGGTGTTTTCATAATCAGTAGTAGCACTCTTATGACGTCGGTTTTAGGAGTTCCTTTTAACAAGTTCAAAACCGTTCTCAAGTTCAAAGTCCTAACTGTGCAGAGCTGCCCCATCTGCCCCTCAGCATTCCTTTAGCATGACCTACCTTTAGGTTGTAGACTGTCTTCTCACAGATGGTGCATTGGTGTGGCAGCTGTGTTGGTGTAACGGCATGAAAGTCATTGAACTGGTGGGGTTGTAGTGGGGTGGGGCTCCTGACCAGTCTGCTCATATCCTCCCCTCCTTGCAGCTGCTGTGAGTATCCCACAAATCCCTGTGCACCACCAGCACCGAACCCTGGACCGCCCGGGCTGAACTTCGGGTCAGTAGTCGGCTCCTCTGGGTTGTAAAGCTCCACTCTGGGACAAAACTGTTGCCCAGCAGGTACCCAGGTGTTACCCCCACCTCCCCCACCACCGGCACCTCCTGGGGGTACATCCAACTTCCCACCATGGGAAAACCCCCCTGGATGTTTCCAGGGCTCCTTTTGAGCTGAACCTGGATAAGCCTCAAGGGTCTGACCACTGGTTCCACCTCCACCTACTCCACACCCAAAACCAGACACTTGACCCTGAGAATCTGGAACAAAGTAATCCCTCTGGTAGGTTCCCTGGTTGCTCTTGGCCTGGGCATTATATTTCCCCTCATTCCCCTTGTTGGGCGCCACAGACGCCCCTCCCAGGTAGCCATACTGGGGTTGATGGTCAATGTCTGAGGGAAATGTCGACCCTTTCTTCCCATAATTCTGAAGACCAGGTGCCTGACTGGTATTTGGTGGGGGGTGGTTGTGCCTAATTCCTCCTGGTTTCTGGGGGAACCCTCCCCCTACCAGTGTCCCCAAAGCTGAATTTGGAGGAGGGAAAGGCAGCGAAGGGGGCGGGAACCCAGCATGACCTCCATGACCTCCCTGTGATCCGCTCACCATAGTGGCTGACCCCCGGAGGGGGTTGAACAACGACTGGGACATGGTGACATTAGAGAGGACCTGATTGAGGACAGAGGCAGCCGTGGCCGCAGGGTGCCCTCCCACAGCACTCTGGGCTAGTTTAAGTCGCTGTAGCGTGAGCTGGGCTTGGAGCTGGGCAAGCTGCAGGCTGGCGGGGGTCAGGAGAAAAGGGTTCTGAGCCGCCCCACTCAGATGGGCACCCAGAGGCAGGTTCTTCTTGTCAAGGTTATCCAACACATTTGCACTGTAGATGAGAGAGGGATAAAAGATATATTTCAAAACATTTCACTTTTCACTTTTCTTCTAAACCAACTTACCTAGGCTTACACATCCCTCTGAAATGTTTAATTATCACTCACTCTTATCTCTCTCACTCTTTATTCACTCTCAAGTTATATCCATTGTATAATCCATCTTATTCAGCTTAATAATCCTGTAGGAGTGGTCGGGTACAGTGTTTAGGTGGGTTGTACCTATTTGATTCAGCCTTGATATGCATTAATACTAGGCTATGGCTTGTGATATTATTCTCTTTCTATTTTTCCCATGTCCTAATCTTCCCACCAATATAACCAGCAATCCAATAGAGGAGGGTAACAGAACTTTGTTATTTCACTACACGTAACCTGTATTTTTTTTTATGCTATCGCAAACTTCTAACTGGACTAATTTCCCCCCTTTGTTATTGTGATGCGTAGGATAACATTAGATTCCAGCAATGTGGTAGTCCAGACAAACCAAATCCCAATAAAATATACAATCAACCCAGATGTATGCCTTCTTCAAGGTAACAAAATGTTCAGGCAGGGATCACACTTCAAAGTGGTAGCAGCAGCAGAAGGGATAGATTTTTTTATTGTTTGCTATGGTTTTGTAGTGGTAGCTGCTTCATTATTTCCGGTGTGATCCTCACCTTACAGTTTGACTAATGATACCACACACTGCCGAAAAACATCTGTGAGATGGGGCTTCAGCACCCACAAGCTTTGCCCCTGTGCTGCAGGCAGCTCTTAACTAAATACTCATCACTCCCTGTTCTTAACCCTTTGGAGAGGTTCCTAAAGCCATGTCTGTCTATTTCCTTATAAGCGCAATATGGACGCTGACCCCCAAATGATGGCAGTTTAGGCACAGAACGTTTATTTGCCATCAACGTCAGGACTATCACAGGTACTGGATACTGCTTGCCTAGACTGTTCTGTTATTCCGGTAAATGTGCTCTCATGCACTCTAAATTTAGTAGTGCTCACTATCAATCAAAGCATGCCTGGCTCCCTGATATGACCCGTGTCTGCGCCCAAGCTCAGGGAGGCGGAGAGCCAGGAGAGATTGGACATGGCAGGGGCCCAGACGAATGTTGGGTTGGTGTCCAAAGAGGCCGTCCATGTTTTCCCAAATGCAAAAAAAAATGAGACCCAGTATGGTCATCTGATTAGAACTGGAAACAATACATCCTACATCGAACGGGGAGTGTGAAACGTAATATAAAATGCTCCTGGGTATCCTATGATCTTTGGGGTTCTTTTCAAATTTGAATTTGTGCAACTGAATCTTTCAGAGGATTATCACCTCTAGATCTGTGGCTCACAGGCTTCCAAAGTTGTCCTATGGACTTATGAGACCATTTCCTGAGTTGTCCTATGGACTTATGAGACCATTTCCTAAGTTGTCCTATGGACTTATGAGACCATTTCCTGATCAGAAATGAAACAATACCAGCTACAATTCAGTCACAATTTGAGTGCTAAACTGATGGACTTAGCACAGAGCCTAAAATATTTTTTTCTCATTTGGCTCGACACATTTTTATGTCAATGAAAGACGGCAAAAAAAAATGGTTACATTTGCCATGTAGTTTCGATAATAATAAAAGCTTTTTGCCTGTGTGGTTCTCTTCTGCAAAATGAAACCCTTGACATTCATACTTGCTTGCTGCCCGTCTACTTGGTTCAACCAGGACATGGGGTGGAGATAGGAATAGAGATTCATGCAGCTGACAAATTAGTTTTCTCTGTGATTTAGGAAAGATTATATTACTGAGCACGAAATATAATGCCACACATGCTCCGTGGAATGACTCTCGGCCCAGAACATGTGCATGTGTGCATGGAAGTTCCTATGTGATGGCTGTCATGGAAATGCATGAATAATCGAGTGATTGTATTTTACAATTTAAGCAGTTGCCACATAATCTCAAAAGATTCCAACTGTACAGTAATCGGAGACTGTTTGACAGTTAAAATACTGACCAATAGTCAACAATTAATCTTAACCCACTCATCAAGACATTGAATATTGCAGTTCGGCTCATGTTGCAATAAGCCAGGCATCTCCTTGGCCAGAAAAAAACAGACTAGAATATACATTCTGTCGTTTTAGAACAATCTACGTGAAGATAGGGCCCTATGTTAACCACACAAAGCAAAGCACAACAAGCACTGTCTTATTGCACCATTAAATGGTGGTGATGAGGACTATTTTTGATCATGTAGTTCAAGATGCATTTACTCCAGGCATAAGTATCTGACGAACAAATGATGCGGTCTTCCCTCTTCACAATCGACTCTTTCAAACATCAAAAACAGCTAAGCTCAGATGTGGAACCAATATGTCGAAAAATGTCTCTAGTGGTAATGAAATTGACAACCAACTTCCAGGGTTGAGGAGACTATATCAGAATGTTAAAATGTAACTTTTAAATGTAAAAGAAATGTCCAAATGGTGAGGAACCTCAGTCCTAGTGCTTCCTGTCTTGGCACAACTATGAGATATTGTGGGTTTTGAATATTAAAAAACTATTTCAGTATATTTTATACATTATATTTCATTAATATTAATGGGTAGTTTCTCCAAAAAGCAGTATTTTGTGCAGTGTCTGCCCACAGTGTTCTGCCAGAGACATGACTAATTGGGGGTGTGAAATTCCCAAGGTTATGAATGCAGTTCATCCATAATGATTTACCTGCTATTATTTTACACTGTGGCTTGGCTGAACTGACCCCGATGGTTCCCCTGATAGTTAATTCAAACTTGATGGCTTTCAAGAAAAAACAAACCCAACTGCCGTGTCCCTGCAATGTCAGCCACCATCCCCTCCTGGCCTTAACCAAGCCTTTTGCTTGTGACATCCATATGTGTGACATGTTGAGTGGACTCTCTCAGTCTCATCAACTGACAATTAACTCTGCCTAATGAGCCACATTATACCAAGGTCTACAAAGCAGGGGAGTCATAACCGGGTTATTAGCTTAACACTCTGGCAGTTTTAGATCTTAATTGAAATGTTGGCAAATGTCGTATTTGAATTAAATATAGATATGAACACAACATCCTCTCCAAGAGACAGTTTGGCTACTTGACAGGCCCCGGCATTGTGTTGTCTCGTCAGAGTGATCATGCCCGTGGCGGTGACGTTTGCACAACAGCAGTATAATGACTCATACCCAAAAATATAGCGCCGTCTGATGTCCCAGTATAGTCTAAGATGGCAGCCAGGACAACTGGTCCAGTCCTTGCCAAGAATCTTGTGATGTGTTCAGATTAATCTTCATTTCAGGCGCAAACAAATTAATTCAATAATACCAATGTAGGGACCTTTAATGTGTTGGTCATGATTATACAGCTCGGAGATGTGTGGCTGTGGGCCAAACTGGACAGTTGGCCGGGGGACTCGCTGTCAAACCCTGAATGTCTGTTTGAGATCCCAATACTCGATCCCTCCATCAGGTCAGTGGGAGTCAAATGAAACGTGTTGTGATGACCTTCGACAGGGGTCATTATATGTCCGTAATTACATTCAGATTGGTAAGTCAACTGGAATAGAAACATGTGATCTCATATACCATGTCTTGTGTGTATCTTGTAAAATCTTGTAAATAAAAACCTATGTATAGATACTATAGATCTATTCGGTGATACCCGTCACTCTGTTGCTCTGGCCGTGCCAACTGTAGTTCTCATTGGTAAGCAACTGTAAATGTATACGATCAAAGTTACAGTAGTAAAGATCAAGAGAGGCCTTGAGAGACAGTAATAAATGCCCGATGGCTACTGCCTCTTTCAGCATTATGACGTACGTGTGTGATTTCTACTGATGTACCAGCTGATTTCCATCCAGTGATATATACGTTGAAATGTGTTAGTGTAACTGTGTTCTTTGTGTGTTTAGGGAACAGCTAGATGTACTGCTATTGTACATTACATATTTTACAGTCCTTCCAGTCAGTTGAAATCCACATGGATGTATTTCATTTAAAAGTATGAAGTATGAGAAAAGTACATACAATAGAATAGACTCGATTGAAAGAAACAGCATTTTCTGAATTTCAAAGATTTGTTGAATTTCACTATCAGCATGATTTATCTTAGCTCATGTAGACCAGGTGAGATGGGCTGGAGTATGATTGGTACATTTGGTGTTGACGCAACTTGGTTGCCTTGACAAGTTTTGGAACTGGCTTGCGGCACACTGTGATAGACCTAAATACATAGTTTTTTGTTGGAATTACCAGGGGGTCGTGGTTATATTTTAAACATTATTATTGAGTAAGGACTTCATTATATTAAGATTGTTCGGTGTATTAAGGAAATTGGGATTACATTTTCTGGAAAAATCAAGACCACAAATCAGTGATCAGATAAGTAAGCACAGGGCTAATTGTGAACAATAAAATTAAGAAATTGATTGTGGACAACCACCATACTCATTTGAATCAATATTTCGCCTCCACTGATATTCTATATGCTAGACTCAGTAACACAGTCCACAAAACCACATGGGTCTCCTGAAAAATATTACTTAGATTGAAAGAAATGCAAGTTGTTGGTGTTAAGATACACTACAAAAAAATACTGGCAAGTGTAAGAACTTACTGATTGCAACTTCAAATGTGACCTATTCCCTGCACATCATAGACACGGTGTGTCTGATGGCATATACTTCAAAATGTTGTAGTGAATTAAATTGCGTCCATTTAAAGTACTAACTGGCATGCTCTTGTGTAACAATGTTTTATGCCCCTCTTCATTTATGGAACTATGTTGACTTGTGGTGGAACAGCGGATATGGTGATAGGGCGGGATTGCTCTGCAAATAGTAAACCAGACGGTAGCCTAGATTTCTAATTTAAAAGTTGGAAGAGCCAACCGTCCTTGCCAGTTAACTAAAATATTATTTATAGAATATGGTTATGTATTGAAATACAATAGGCAGTTGCACATCAGTTAAATACACCATGTAATGTGACGTTTTTATTTTGAATTGACATGGAAAGAAGCGTTCAAAAACAATAAATATGTATTTATAAATGGTTTCAATATGGATAACACAATGTAATAGGCTAATAGTCAATTATTACTTCAGCAATCAAACAAACAGGTAATAAATTAAATATTCTAATAGAACGACAGCGACAAATAAGAAGCAAACTATCCGGTTACTGAAAATGTTAAATGGTTTAAAATTGTGCATTTTAAATTATAAACGATTTGCTTATGAGACCGTAAAATAAGCCAGCCTGGCCTGCGCCACAGGCGTTCGGCTTCATCCATCAACGGCACCCTTCCTAAACACGAGAGACCGTTCATAATATCCATGTTTGCTTTCGCCGGGAAAAAGCAATTTGTCTGCCACATCATCGGCATTCTGGTCGTGCCATATCTGCATGACAAAATGTACGCCTGAAAATCCCTCCATTTGTTCTGTGTGTGTTTCACTCAGAGGATGAGTGTTGACTAAATTACAAATGGGCACAGGGTCGATTGCTGTAACGCGTGCTGGACGAACTGTTCCAGCAGAACATCGGCTACCGCACCACTAGGGTGCTCACGGGGATTTGGCAAGATTTGCCCGTGAGGAACCAAGCACTTAAAAATGTGCTGTTGCGGTTCAGCGCTTTAGCTATGGCGATTCCAAACTGTTAAAAAAGTTCTAATGGGAATACACATCTGCTCAAATTCGTAGACTTAAAATCTGTGTTATCCTTAATAGAGCATATATGCTATATCTGTATTAAACATTAGTACGCTCGTGTACACATACACAGACAGACACACACAGTATTTTTACAATTCGCCGTGACGGCCTTTAAAGTTTTAAATGATTTGATACAACAAATTAAATCTATACAGAGTATCACAGGTCTGAGGCAGAACTAAAATTAATAATCTATTAGGAAACAACTATCTCTTGACCCTCTCCACTGTCTCTATTGATCTTCCTTAGAGGGAGGTCAAAGACATTTCTTCCCCCACCCACAGGCGGTAATTGCCAGTTCCACAGCCTTAATGATAGGAAATAACAAACTGGACCTTGGCGACGACAGACGGTGTTGGTTCAAACATGCGCAAAAGGAGACGCGTTGTGGTCCATGGCAGTCTCAAAGGCAGGCAAGCTTGCTTAGGGCATTCATCTAGCCTGTTAAAACAACCAACCTAAACCCATCTCCCGTGCAGCTGTGATAAAAGAAAAACAACACCGACCTGCTCTTGCAAATGAGCGTCGACCTCAGGGATCCCACCACTGTCTCAATAGTTGTGTGTGTCTGTGACCCCTGCCCGCAACGACAAGGCACACTGCTTTAAGGGAGACCCTCAGTGCTCCCGCTATCGTGTGAATGTACTGTACATGTGTGTGCTGAGCGTTACCGTTCAGTGTGAGAGTGGCTGAGGCAGGAGCGCGGCTTGATGAAATGTCACAAGTGGTTACCGCCAGCAGGAGCGGGTGAACGAGTGGCAGCGTTTCATAAAACAAGCATCTTTTCTGTGGGCTTCGTGCCTAGATGCCTGTTTTCACGTTCGTGCCATTTTAAGGCAGCTGTGCTATACTATCCAGATTTGTAGCCACATTCCATTCAAAACAATTAACTGCTGTTGAAGGTACAGTATGTATTTTTTCGTTGTAAATTGAACAAACAAATGAGCACACACACATAAACAAACAAATAAACAAACAAATTGCTTCTAGACCGTGATTCTATGCATAGTGGTTTTTGTTCCATATATTTTACACATTTAATCGGACTTTTCAGCACCAGAAAATATAACTGCAAATACTGCACACATAAAAATAAAAACTATGTGTGGTCTAATGCACAGAAATGGGAACCATTTATTATCAGGCCTCTGAAACACGTCATTACTGGTTTGACAACGGCTACACATGGCATATTTGAGAAATACCGCGCTCTCAATATTAGCCTACACTGTATCTCTTGAATGGTGGTAACATGAATTTCCAAGAATAACACTGGGATACATCTACCAGCCTTACCGTGACCTTGACTTCTGCCTCAAGAATGACATGGACAAAACAAACTTGACTTTAAGTGGTTACCACTGACAGAGAGACGGCTGCTTGTTCTTTGTACAAAAGGTGAACACACAGGATGAGCTATAGATGACAAATGGTAAATGTGATGTTTCTGACAGTGACACCGTGTCATCCGGGGACTCCCACCTGCCTGAGCGCTTCAGTCTAACATGTTCCTGTCCGACGTCTGGCCAAACTGATACAAATATGATGGCTTGGATTTCACATTTTTAATTTAGCAAGCACACTGTCAATTGTTAAATTAACTGACATCATATTGCTTTAATAACAAGTCGCATTAAAGGGTGGTGGTGCACAATTTCAAACAATGTTGCCTATAGTCTGTACTAAATTATTGATTTGCCCGTGTTTTTGCACGTATAATTGTGATTACCGTGATTCAGTAGAAATATATATGAAAATTAAATTCAAAACACGTGTTGTTTTGTATACTCACCAGGAGGAATCATAGCCCATGTTAATTGGCAATTTCTGCGTGATAATATATAAAAATAAGCTGCATCGTTCAGAGGGGAGACTGTGCAGCATGTATTCGTGACCGGCCAGTCCGAACAGTCTTTTTTAAAAATCCTGGTAAAACGGTAAAGATTTGCCAGCAGGTTACAGTAAAACGGGCAGTGTACCATTGCTGAAGTTTACTGTTTGATACTATTAATATAGAATACAGCTGCCATTCTCTACGTTTACAGTAAAACACAAACAGCCTATACAGATCATTTGAAACTGACCAGTCTAACCCAAAAATGCATCCAGCTGGATCAAATGAACCATTTTGGATGGGTCATCTGCGTGGGACAGCCAATGCTTTAGTTGATGTATTAGCTAGAGTAGGTCTATCAGTGCCAGACCTGGCAAGACAGATATTTAACCTCATCTTAAAGTAGGATACCAGGCTTTACTCTTCTCACGACATGCCTGCACTTACAACTGCGTTTCGTTCAAATCCATTTACACAGCACAATATTCAATGTAGGTAACGATATATAAAATACACTAAAGACCTAAAATATCTATAGCACACGACACCATAACAGTTGGAACGTAATTACTTACAGAACATACAAATTTGAGTTCCGCATTAAAAAACAACATGAATGATCGACTGAAAAATAATAATGTCAAATCTGCACTTTAAAACAGGATCTTATCGCAGTATATTCTGTCTTTTTGGTGTTCCCAAAAGGTAAAGTGTAGGTCTACTGTTTTTTTTCCTCCAGGCAATCAGTAGTGTAAAATACTGTTGTGTAAGTAATTTCACCAATGTCAAATAACTGTAGGATGCTGCATTTAACGACAACAGGATTATACTGTTGACTTTTTGACGTAAATGAACAGCCATTTCTAAGAGTGAAGGTGAGGGCAGCTGAGCAACTGGAGACGTACGATCATGCTGCTAGCGCATTCCTAAAGCTTTCGCTTACCATAGCAGCATACTAGTGTGCCGTGGAGGCCTCATTTCAGTTTCTCAGGTATTCGGTTGATAATACATTGTGCTTAACAAATAGTCAAGAAATAAACAAACTACGCTTGCATTTTGTTTCACAGTGAGTCTTCGTGCAAGAAAATAAAAATAAGCTGAATCTAGTCACACATGGTAACATAATCTAGTCACCCATGGTTACAGAATCTCTCGACTCCTTTGCCTCCGCTGTTTTTATGTTTTTGTTTGTTTGTTTGTTGTCGTTTTTTTGGTGTGTGTGTGTGTGGGGGGGGGGTTATCCCCTGATAAGAAAGTTGATTCTTGGTTTGTAATGTTCATAGATTCACAGGCACATGTTTGTAATGCCCAACATTTTATTTACTGTCATTTCTATTTGTATTATATGGTTAATTTACATGAGCTGTTGCTTTTATATGACCCCTTGTTGTTGTCTTTTTTTCTTTCTTAGCAGTCCTGAGAACGTTTAATGAGGAAGTCTTCCTTTCGCTCCCTCCGCGTCATGGAGCCGCTGCATTGTGTGGCAATTCATTATTTCCTCGCTAGATGGCGACATTTCGCAGTCAGTAAAACACCAGTGGTCCCCACAATCAAAATGGTTAATTTCCTCACCACATGAGTCAACTCAATTTTGTTGAAAAATAGTTGTACACACGCTGTGCTGAATTTGCTGTTTCTTTTGTTATGTGGCGATAACCACTGCTGTTAACGCAGGTTAACACTGACCAACTGAAAACCCCATTTGTCACATTTGTGCTGCATTTGCTTGGTAATAACTCACAAAATAGCCGGCGCTCTGACAGTTGCAACGTCACACACTCTGGTGCAACAGGCAGTCTTTTTCCTCGGTGCTCATAAACCGACCCTCTTTTACCTAAGAGCACGAGCATCTGATTCCCAGCGAGGTGCCATGGTGGCAGATTTACAGTCGTCCCATCTGTTGGCATGCAGCTGAGCCCAGAGAACAACCAGCATTTCAGAGTCTCAGACCCATTTTTAGGCACATGCATGACCGGAGCCCTCTGCGGGTGAGGAGTACAGCCCCCCACAAGGGCAGAGGTCCCGGCTTGTTCGCAAGGACTATGTAAGGAACACTAGCCTATCCCTGGTGTCCTGCTGAGCGTATACTGCTTGGAGGAAATGGCTAGGATTAATCTATCGTATAATCTAACAGCGCACTAAGAGCAAAGAACAGCAAACAAGCAGCAAGCAAAAGGTGTTTATGAATGCAGGCAGGTGGCTTCAGAGGCGATATGAAATAGCCCTCATGCTATTAATGAAGTTAGTTCCAAGCTTTTGTCTGAAACTATTTTTCTAACAGAGTAGACCTTTTATCACAGAACTTACAGGAACCAACCTTTATCACATAAACATTTATTGAAAGTCTCTCATTACCAATAATGTTGTTTTTTTCTAATGCCTGGAATTATGTCCGCCAACAATCCACAAGATGGAGCTACCTTTCTACGTCATGAGGTATAGTGTAGGTGTAGGAGAAGTAATCAAGCCATTGGGAGGCATCAGAACACTAAAGCTTGTCTCATCCCAATCCATGGTGAACACCTAGCAATATCCTTGGTACAATATGTAAATAGTACAATATAATAGTAGAAGTAGTATATGTAGTAAAATAAAAGTATAGAATGTATTCAGTAACTACAAAAAAGCTGGGTTTTTTTGTCTTCTGAATTACATTGCATGTTCAATTACATAATTCATCAATATTGTAGTCTATTGTAGCATAATTACGTGCAAACAACCAAAACAATACATTTTACCTTTAAGACCTGCACTTGAACTTTTAGTTGGCATAATACAGTACTACAGCTAAAACAGCACATTGTGAACAGGTACGCACGCAAACACAGGGGTACCACCCCCCGCATGCTCACATTCACTCCGTCAGCCTATTTCAACTTTTCAGCAAATCTGACACGTTGCACTAAAGCCTCCAGTGTCATCTGGGTGATATCAGGAGCTCATCTGCCTGGTGCTTCTTCTGGGTTGCCTCACAGCTGTGGGACCAGCTGATTTATGGGGCCCTTACGTCTGACCTAAGCCACAGTTTGGCCCCTAACGCCCCATCAATACCAGTGCCTGGGTCCCTTGGGATGGGGGAGTGGGGTGTGAATCCAACCCTATGGCAGAGGCTCAAGAATGCCCCCCGCGAGACGGTTTTAAAAGGCACAAATTTATGACGGCCGTTTGTTTGTGGGGGTTTTATTAAGTGATATGAAGGCAGAGGACGTGTGTGGTGAGGTGACAGAAAGCGTTATGACACTGCTTATCCTGCACAGCTACGCATTTGTGTAAACACAAACACACACACACACATATTGGCGGATACACACACACACACACACACACACACATTTAGTGTCCCACTTCCAACATGGAGACGTTTGCTGCTGCCTCAACTACCCAAACAAACACGTGCATAAAATTTCACTGCCTTCAAGACACATGCACACGGTCAGACAGATCAACATGGTGATCAGCAGTCTAAGCACTGAGGAGTGTCCCAGGACTGCCAATGAAACACAGATCGCGGAGGGTCTGTGCGCCTTGCCCTGCCCTGCCCTGCCCTCCAATGCTATGCACCAGCGCCGTCACCGTGCATCCACGTGAAAACTGAACACGGGCCGAGTTCATTAGCGTCTCATCCACACCTCGCCAATGAGTGCGGAAATGTGGTTTTGTTGATGCATGCCGTGCTGACAAGGCCTAAGAAAAGCAACACAATTACCTGAAACCTGCTGACAGTATGTGTCAAACTGAAAGTGAGGGCAGGGGCCAGGTGAGGGGGGGAGACGAGATTTTGGCTCACGCACAAGAGACACGGGAGCCCACTCCCCCCCCATACTCAGGAAGAGGAGCTGCGTGGGCAGGCCAGTCAAGGAAGGATTAGGGGCAGTGGCAAAAAAAATTATATTTAAAAATGACAAGAATCCAATCCAATGGATATTCGAGAAATGTCAAATGTTAAAAGCGAACAGACTTTCCTGTCAGTGAGGGCCAAGCTATCATGATTTAATCTGAGGTTTTTTCCACTTTGTACACAGTGTACAGGGGGCCAAGCCCTGTGTGATAAAATGATAAAATGAGCGTGACCATTTGCAAACTGCAAAAAATAAAACATGAAATACATGAAGATGTCACTCAGGGAAGCTACCAGAACAACTACAGAAATGTTTGCTTCAACCAGTGTAGCATATTTTAGAATTTCCTTCTCCTGGAATTAAATTCTGGGAGCAGGGGTGTGTTTTTGTAAATGTGTGTGAATATATGCAATATGTGTTCATAAACGTGTGTGTGTTGTGTGTGTGTGTGCATGTGTGTGACACTATCGTGCCATCCCCCACCCCCCGCATACAGTCTCTGTCCAGCGCAAGCAAAGCATTTTACCATCTGTCAGCACCGTCAGCCTGTGAATGCCACTCACACCCTGTCACTGCCCGCCGCCACTGTCCCTCCTCAGCCAATCCGGTCCCAGCACAGCCCAGCAACGCAGGCCTCTCAGCCAATCAGAGGCCGCTTCCCATCCACCTGCTGTCCTTCCTTCGGCTCAGTCCACACATGGAAAACTATGTGTCGGGAGAGTGAGGTAACTGCAGCACTATGTTATCCAAACCCCCCACCACCCGGAGTCAAAGATGCTATTGCTAGTGATTGCAAGTGATAGCCTTTTGAGAAATGGCTATATTGCATTCGATATTTGGATATTTTTATAAAGAGAAAAGTAGAACTCTCAGAGTTCAAATTCAAGCTAATTTAAAGTCGCAATGGTTCACATTGTTGTAGCTGTTTGTGCTTTTTGAGCTAAAGAGATGGGGGGGCTATGGAATCTATACAATCGATTTTTAGGTTATGGTGCGCAAATGAGTGAGCACACTGAGCTATTCTTCATGGAATCTGACCACCCTTTATATGGTGTGTTCTCACACAGTAATAGGGGGCTTACCTACAACATCCTGTTTTTCTCAAGGGCCTATTTTGCTCTGAGAGTTTTGAACAACATCACTTTGCCCAAACTGGTGAGAGTCCAGAGTGGTAGCTTTTCTTGTCCAGGTTGTGTAGACGATGTGATTAGGCCCCCGTACATCTGTTCGCACCCTCCTGCCGCTCCAGCTGTTTCAGACTGGCCTCTTGGTGCAGGGCTGCACCCTTCAAGATCTAGTAAGTATGTGTCTGGATTGTCAATGTCAAGTCAAGCTGAAGGAGTTAAGTTTTCGTCCAAAACCCCAAAGTTAAGTGAGACAAATGTGGGAAGTGGGCATGGGAAAATGCTTGAGCAGACATTTTGCACAACAAAAAAAAATCTCCCTGAACAAGATCCTGGCCAAAGCGCTTCATTGTGTCTTTTAACAGGATTTCACATTGACACTTACTTCCCCATATGTTCCCGATCTCAAATGAGGCAACAAGCCAGTCAAGTTGCCATATAGACCAATGAACAGAAAATCCCGACGACTGGTCGGGCACTTCCGAAACAGCTGCAAGGAAAGTGGCCAAGCTGTGAGGGCCAAACTTCCCTCATCAAAGTGGGAGCTAAGCTCGGGTTTGATATGTCCGTTCTCAATTAATGTCAAGGGAGAGGAGAGCTGGAGCCGCACAGGAAACTGATGGCTGTTGCAGAGACTCTGCTGTAGCCGCAACATGTACTGCTGTTTCTGTTGTTGGGGGAATTTAAGTTTTTTTTTAACAGAAATATATGGCAGAGCGGAGAGCAAACTTTTCCTTTTCAGTGGCATTATTATTTCTCGGAGTTGTACTGATGCATTGTGCGTATGTATATAAATTTGAATTAGAAACTCAAAAGAATTAGGGTCCATGACCATCTCAGATCTCCTAGAGAACAAAGTCAGAAGTGTCCCACCTTATTGCTCCTTGATACGTATGGACAACACAGCAGAGCCTGCTCATTTTATTGCTTGGATTTTAAGATTTGGCAAATATTTGCACTCTGCAGGCTTTGGATTTAAATTGAAGCCAGTAGTCATTTCCCCTCACCTAAAAATCTGTCTGGGAATTTATATCAAAAGTGGATTTCCATGTGCACAAATGGGAAAAAAATAGACTTTATGGATGAAATGAGTTTCAGACATTTCTGCAACCTTAAATAATAATACAGGAAGAATAAAAAGCTAAGGTCAAACATAAAATGAGTAGGTGGGACCATCATAAATTCCAATGTAGAGTGCCTCACAGCTAAAGCACAGCATTAATACATACCCCTGCCAGGAATAGGCCTTTTTTCTCCCTATTTGAGCACATTGCAAAATATACAAGAAATGACAAATTGTCACTCTATATTATTTTTGATAACTCCTTCCAAAGGAAGGTGTTCTTATTGTAAATATTCCCTGTGTTGTCATACAGCAGCATGACGACAGCTGGGTCTGAATCATCCCCCAGCTACACACACAGACTCACACAGACACACATAACAGGAAGTATCTTGGCAGACAAGGCTGTAACTGATTAGCCAAGAGGGTCCTATTGAGGCCAATTACTTAATGTGAGACTTCAGCTGGCCTAAAGCTCCTCCCTCCCTCGAGGCCTATTGATTAGTCTGGAGGCTAATTGACAGAAGACTCTTAAGTGGTCTGTGATGAGGTCACGCCAATCGGCTCTGCCAAGCGACACACACTGTCTAGCGTCACCCAACCCCAATCCCCCCCACCACCCCGCCCACATCACCCCTCTCCCCTTCTCTCTCCCATTTGGGCTGATGGAGGCAATTAACATGCCTGGGCAACCACGGCTGTGAGTGACTCTTCTTTGATAGCGATGGCCTGAAGGTGATAGCGGCTGCCTGGAATAGCTCCTCCGGTGCGGACTGCGATATGATAAGAGACCCCTGGGGAAGGGAGTATGTTCGCCCCGGCCCCAGACAGATACCACTCCTGATTTATCAATCATCTCAATCATTACTCGCAGATATTTATGGACTGATAATGATACCACAACGCCAACTGTCTGCTTAAATGTTAACGATAATGATTTCAAAATAAAAACACCGGGGACAGACGCAGAAGGACATAAGGTCATGTGGGGGCAAACTGTTTCAGTGAACAGGTGTAGAGAGTAGACGTTTAGTCTTTACTTAATCTGCCCTTTCTTTTTGAACAAAGTGTGCAAATTGTATTGTTTCTTACTTTACTGTCACTATCCCTTCACTCTGAGGTTAGTGTTCCACATTTAGTGTTCCATTCGCTGTTCTATTTAAGGCAATGACTGCTGTCTGACCCATCGGGAGCTGTTCTGTGTTCCACTATCTTCCCTTTTCTGAATGTCAGCAGGAGGAGAGACATGGCACATTGAGCCACAGTAGGCTATTCTTTAGAACTCAATCTCAAAATATTAAAATTCAGACTTTTTGTCAAAGTTCATAAGGAGGAGCACAATGTTGCTAGATTATCGTAGAATAGTTATCTCAACTTCAAAAATTCTGTTGATACTGTATAGAAAATGTTTTAAAATGTTATATTGTATGTCACCCTACATACAGAATACAATAAAACGTGTGCATGCTAAGGTCTGACATGACTGAGGGGTGGACATTAATATAACACACTGCAGTTCTCGACGTTTAAAGATAGCACCCAAGCGCCACTGAAGTTGCATAACCTACCAACACAACTGTAACAACACAAGCATCCTCCGAAGTTCAGTACCTGGGATAGAGTGAATTTTCCGCACAGCTGATGGGGGCCAAAAGTGAAAAGAGGTTAATTTGCCTTCTGACGTTCAGTTCTGTTACCTCACCAAACTCATCAGGGTGTTTGCCCTGGTGGTGGTGTTGACCCAGATTTCAGAGGCTTTTTGTCGTTGAGCAGAGATGCAAGTCATTCGTTCATGTCTGGCGGTACGCAAGGTGTCTCCGTGGAGCGCATGACTCATCAAGACCTCCCCCTCTGGTCCAAACGTCGTCGTTGTCAGGTGACTCACAGTGCCATATGGAGCCTAGTACACTGCATTGTGAGGGCTTTAACAGCGAGGTACGAAACGTTTGCACCCTCCCACGTGGAGTGATAAAAAAAGGGAGTAAGGACTCAATAACGTCAGAGCACACTAATGCTATTGTTAAATAACCTTTAAGTGATAACCTTTAAGTTATATTCATATGTGACATTTGAATACACTCCTTGAATGGAATTGTCACTTGTTTGTCAGTCATAAGTACGTAGGTGTAAGACATTTGTTATAAAAGGATTCTACCCATGATCTTTGGCCACGGTGCTCTAATACCAGCAAATCCACGCTGCTTCCGAAACACGTCCCGGATATCCACGATAATCAATAAATCACCAACTGTTGGACTCATTCATTCCTGAGGAGACTTCATGTTTTGGCTTTGTCGGCAAGATAATGCAACACTGGGCTTCCCCGTTGACAGCAGACTCTCAGTGCAAATTAAAGATGTGTCTCTCGGGAGAAATTATGTATGTGGAAAACCAGCTGCGGAGGTGTTGTTCTGAAATGGACTTCCCTCCCCCCCTTCCTCCCCCACTTTCTTGAAGTATATATGTGCTACCACACTTTGCAGCCCCAAGTAGATGAAAGTCATTTGATGTTTCCAACACATCTGGTTAGTATATATACCAGGAGCAGGGATTTTGGCAGACTAGACGGGAAGAGCCCAGTTGGCAGGAGGATTTGGCGCAGTACTGGTGCGGAAGCCGCGGGCGGCTACCGGCAGTGTCTCATGCTGCGTAAGGGCACAAATGCAAGTTTTGGGTTTCAGAGGGAGATCTGTCTTTCTGTCTTAGTAGTCATTTTTACTCTGGATCAACAGGTGCTCCAGTGCAGAGGGCTTGGAGTGCACATAACTACGAAACTGCTGTCGATGACTTAAGCCTGTAGTCCTGGAAAAGCTGGGAGGTTTGAATTAATGAATATTTTTCTCCGAAATGATCTCCTAAATTAACTTGTGGTGTGGTGTGCATCAAGTTTCACTTGTCAATGAGAAACATATGAAAACATAACAAAACCCAGCCATCAAAAATTATTTTGTAATAAAAAAAATGTTTCATAAGATGAAAATTGCTGGAATACAAAAATAAAAGTGAAAAAAACAAACAAAACTTCACTTCCGTGACCTGTTTTACAAATGTTGACTGTTCTAACCAAGATGTATATGTACAGCCCAAAACAAGATCATCTAAAACATACTCAAAACATATAGTCCCCCAAAACCCTTTAGTATCTCAAAACCAACCCATTGCTACATCTCAACAGCTGTGCCACCTCAGTAAGAACATGCTTGTGAATGACACAACGTGATGAAGCGAATCAGTGTTGAGGCATAAATTGTCTTAAAATTGTCATCAACCTTCTGTCTTTCAGTCGGTTTAGACCACACCAGTGCAGGTAAGGCCTCTTACTATGTACTAGAATTCTCAGTTGGACAAATATTATTGAGAGTTGTGGCAGTTGTTCAAATGGACAGTGGACAATACAGTGAAACTTGTTATTCAGTATACTTCTTTTAATATAGAGCTTCATTTATTCTTGCTTATTATCGCCACAATCGGAAAACAGTTCTGTTTTAAGTTACAAGTTTAGCATATTGATTGGTTAGTACATAAGACATTCATCAGCATTGTGCAATGTTGACATGGTATTATTATCTGAGGCTTTTTCTGAGGCTAATACATTTAGCTTTGGACATGTAGTCTCTGAAGACACATCCATATAAAATTCGCCTTTGTGTTCAAACTTTGCTATTTCATCAAGGACACTTTTTTATTTTCTCCAGCTGTTTCAGTCTACATAGTTTTCCCCAATGTCTGTGAGCAGGCTGTCTGACCTTTATGAAAAACAAAAACATTCCTGAAAAGGAATATGACGGAAATCAGATGTGAGTGGAGAGGCCTTGGGATGTGCTGACACTCCTGGATTAGGGAATAGTATTTTCATCGTTTGGACTGGACTTATTTATTTAACATGCCGCACAGTAGCTCCAACCCACAGAGGTCTTGGCACAGATGGAAAGGTGACCTGTTCTCAACTGTCAACAAGTCGACAAAATGTCGGCAGGCTTCTCCTGCAACACCTCCGCGACTGGTCCAGACATGGTCATGTGACCCCGCTTGAGGAAGGGGGGGCCACCTGGTGCTGAATATCAAACATGACTGTCCATTAACATTGGTGCGGGGGGGTATCTAAAATTACAAATGGTGAGTTGTAAAGTTATACATTAACCCTCCCCCCATCTCCTTCCACCCCCTCCGCCCATTACTCGGACACCTGCCGGCGAGAGTTGACACGGCCGATAAATTATACACCAAGCACCTGGCACGGGTGGGTCCAGAGGCACCAGACAATATTCAGATGCGGCAAACCAGTGGTTTCAGGGTAAACAAGGTCGTATTCACTGATCAGGTGTCAATCTGGAGCCCAACACGGCCACTACTCAGGCTGCGTCAGTGGGCCTGTCAGGACCAGGCTGAAGCCCCTTTGGAAGTGTAAATTTAAGACCCAATGTCTAAATGTGGATTTACATCACAGCTTATAAATATGGAGAGAGGTTAAGGACATGATGAGCAAAGGGAACAGTAATGGAAACAATTCAGAGTCTCAGTACAAAAAAAAAAAGGAGTTCCAAAAGTGATCGTTTTCATGAGGTTATCGAAACCAAACTGACATTTTCATAAATTCCATTGAAATCTCTTCTCCTCATCACTTCTGATACCTGATCAGCCTAATATAGTTAGTGGGAAAACCATGTCCTCCCTCCACACTCTGCAACTAAATCAAACCTAATCAATAAAACACAGTCAAACAAGAAAGCAACACGTGTTCAGTTTTTACGACTTTGCTTCTTGTCAGCCCCTCCTGACAGGACTATGACATAGCGACTAGCACATTACCCAAACATCCAGCGGAGTGACAAATCGGTCTGCTGATGGGAACGGAGGCTCTCTCAGATGATCCTCTCTCTGCTTTCACTCGTTTTCTGATGCGGGCTGGAAGAACGCCAGGCGCTCCGGCCGCCTCGTGATTTCATGATATCACGACCGGCTGAAAGGGATATTCTGCTATCGCTTTACACGTCCCGGCCTGACCAGGTGCTCCTCGTTGCAAGTATGATGGTTTGTCACCACCAAAGATCGGCTCGGTCCAACGCTAAATGAACACGCGTCAACATTTATGAGCCAAGGTGTGACCCATGCCATTAACTCCTGGTTTTGAAAATACCTCATGTTTTCTTTACACCACTTCTGTATCTGCATAGCGGATGCATTTGTTCCATCTCATCATCAAAATATTTTCGATGGATAGCTTTGCCGATTACATGACTTTTCAACAGTTTTTTTTTTTAAACAATGTTTTACTGACATTAGAACAGCTGTTTGCTTTTTCTGTGTTAAGTTCATGTTTTGTCATTAAAAACAGGATGTGTCCAACCCCCCTTAGAGTAACACAATATATTAGTCATAATAAGTTATGAGCTGAAGACATATTTGGTTACCACCCTGCGCTGTGTACACAGTGTTTTATGTCTTAATCTTGTAGGATGCGAAAGGCTGTTGTCCGCAGGTCAAAGATCCTTTGACTCAGTGGTCCCATGCTGCCACTGTGTTCTCCACATGTGTGCCACTACCACCACACAGAAGCGAGTAATGATTTATCTCTTCCCATCCCAGATATCACTAAATGCGACACACTGAAATGCACCATGAATAACTGCACGGCAAGGCGCCTCTTTCATACTCTCATAGTTTCTCCCTTGTGCCTGATTTGCTAGAGCTGCCCACGTTTCACCTTTGACCCAGGAAGTCCCTCTAGGCATAAACACATGGAGTAATGCCTTCGTTCAGTACCGCTTGGGCCGGGCGCATTCCACAGCTCTCTGTGGGAAGGCTACGGCCACTTGTCAAAACACCAGGACTTAGCACATCAGACACATAGGAGCTTGTGAGACAAGCTGGACCTTTAATAGACAAGTCTTAACCTCAGCGTCCTTTGAAACGCAATGAAGGGTCGACTCGAATGTCGGCTTATCCAGACATGCAGTTTCTTAATTTGAATGGCAAGCATAACAACAACTATTCTCTGACATAATCCTCCAGGATCGCCCATTACCCCCACACCACATAGATTGTAGGGGTTTCATATAATCCTAATTAGATTAGATTATCACACCATGTTTAGTATCCTCGCTCGGTCTTAATATCTCCATCCATGAAGCAGCGTCTTACCCCACAACAGAGTCAAATCAGCCCAGGCCGGTTGTGAGGAGCTATAGATAGCAGGGCTCCTGTGCTTTACAAGGGCCTGCCAGATGATAGCCTTAACGCACTGTACGGAATTTGAAGGTTTAATTTCCTGAAGGTTTTTTTGCTGTTGTCTGGTCTCTTTTATCCACGTTATTATTCTATGGCATGGCATGGAACAGATGTAGTCCATCAGTCCATTGCAAAACTGACTTTTTTTTGGAACTCCATTTTTTTTACGACTTCCTGACGTCCATCTGTTTCGGGTGTGTGCGTGTCCTCGCGCTAGAAAACCAGATTAACAGTGGGATTGTCACTGTACTCTAATACATAGTCATTATTGCTGAGAAGCCATATTTCCTCTTTCACACACTCTCAGCTATAAGCAGTCACGGTGTGGTGGTGGCAGACCAATTCACAGGAGACAAAGCATATGCGTAAACGTGTGGTTAACTAATGCCACTTATGATACACTGGGCGTCTATTTTCGCCACAGTGTCCGAATGCTTAATTGTCACCTACATCACTTACATTAGTTGCCCTTTTGTTCCCTAGCACTGTTGCCAAAAACGTTACCCAGTGTCACTAGCCTTTGACTCTCCAGTGTCATGAACCTAATCTCTCCTCTCCTCCACTGAGCGCTCTTCGATCTCGTACGATCTTGAGAATGTAAATGGGCATTCTGCCACCCCCCGCAGCAGTGGGCCTTCACGCAAACACACACGACCCCCCCCCCCCGAAACGTGCAACTGGTTGGAGCATTAGTGGGTCACATTAGCGAGCTGCCTTGGGGACCATCTCTGTGTTGGTTTCAATTTGATTTCCTGTATTCTGTTCCACCCACCACCGCCTCCATCTCACCCCGCTCTACTGCAGCCACCCCCCTCAAGTCCCCATACAGATGAAAGCGTGATGGATGCCTTTAGGGTGACCACACGTGTCTCAAACGCTCCCCAAGTTCAGCTGTTCGCGCGAAGGGAGAGACGGGTGGCACGAACGCCACCCGAAAGCTTTTAGACCCTGAGGGTTTAACCCGCATCAGGGCCCGAGGCCGTGGGAGATTTCCCAGGCCGCAGCGCTGCCATGCACAATACGCATTCAGAACATTCCTCGCATTGAAGCATAGAATGGGGGACTGACTGTGTTCGTAGACGGCAATACGGACATGTGTCAATTACTGCCACAGAGTAGCTTATAGCCGACCTTTGTGCTTTGTGCGGTTTAAAATAACCAGAGCGGTTTTGATAACCTGATACTGCCTGTTTGGTTTGTTTGGTACCTGACTGTATGCATCTCTTCTCGATAAATCAGACTTGATTGTGGCGCACGCGGTATATGAGTGCAGAGGAATGTTGTGACATTGAGATTAATCACCACATGGTGTGTAAGCATTGTGTTGAGCGATACCCCATTTGAAAAGAGTGATTTCTTCCACTCAAGAGTTCTCTCTGTCTGACACACACACACACACACACACACACACACACACACACACACACACACACACACATTCATACAGACAGACAAACATTCACACACACACACACACACACACACACACACACAGATACGCATTCATGAATAACACAGTGACAGGACACAGCATGATAAGCTGCCAGTCAGGAGATGTAAGGCTGACAAATGGAAAGGGCCATCCCGAATGTCTTAAATACCGCCCTCTGTGTTCCTTGTCCATTTAATAGCCAAATAAAAGGCTAAAATACATTTATATGAAGCCAGTGTAGCCAATATGTAGCAGCCTTCCTGCCAGGTCTGCACAGAGGGACAATTAATGGCTCCTTTAATTTTAGAGACTGTTTACTCAGAGACATTTACACTGTGCCAGCTTGTCCATGTATATTTCAGTGCAAGGTTGATGAACGTGTCTGCTATATGCAGCTCTCATCCTAACCAATATCCATCTGATATTACAGCATACATGCAATAAGGCGCAGCATCGCCATAAAAATATCTCAAGAGAGGGCAAGTGTAAAGTAATCGAGACCCGGCCTAGCTAAAAGCTTCCAACTTTCAGGTTTCAGGTGTCTGTGCTTTTAACGTCCAGAGACGGAAAGTTGACCTGTCTGGTATAAAGTGAGTGCTAAGATAAAAGATAAAAAGGTATGAAGATGAAAAATGAAAAATAAATTAAAGCTCATGCCAGACACGGTTGCATATTTGTTTCACGACCAGCAAAGCGCCACAACTTTACACCTCTTTCATCATGATTTAATGACATGTAAGACAACAGCTTTGCAGAGGTCGAGTCTGAGCAAAGTGCTGGCAATGTATGACGCAGTAGGGCAAAAAATCGGATATTTAGATACCTTTGAACTTTGAGACTATCAATACTGTTTCCAGGCAAATCCAGGCCAATCCTCCACATCTACCTGACTTTGCATGGCGCCCGTGTTCTATTGGTCGTAACCCATATGATTAGTTCCATATACTTCTCTAGGTTAACCCTTTAGTGCCCGTGCCAAAACATTCCGTAAGGATTAACGCAGGAGAAGAATAAAACCTGGGGTTCTGTTCTGGGGTTCCTGGGGGGTTATGGAATTAACCTAGACAGTAAAAACTATACCCCTGTGAATTCAGCTGTAGACTGAGAAGATACTGTACAGTACTGTGCCAACAATTAGTCTTTATGGGAGAACATGAGAAACACCTGTTTTTCAATATCAAGAAAATATTAAATTTGTGTCCCAGCGCCACAACCTCAAGAATCAACGTCATTGAGCAAAAAAACAACAGTTGATCCGTAAACTTACATTAGCAACAACAACCAACGGACAACAGAATAATTCAATTTGAAAGGACTGAGGACTGTAGATAGAATAACAGATTCATTTGACACGACTTAACACAGAAACCCAAATAAGCTTGTAAACTCAGTCAAGCGACTTTAAGTTATACTGCGCGAGAGTGATATTGCCTCTCAGAATGCCATTACGCATAGAACCCTAGCCTCTGTGAGAACGGTTCCATGCTGAGTTCTGTGCTTAAAAGCCACAGACCTGCCAGTCATGTAACACAAAGACTAGCCCAGTTGCTTCAACGTGTCATCATAGCAATGAGTACATGCTTGATGCCCTATCCTCATCACAGCCCATGCACATCTTTTGGCAAATATGTCTGTCTGTATCAGGGGGGGGGGGTTGAATCAGTAACACTGCAAATAGGACAGCGGTGATACGCCAGAGCTGTAGGTACTTTTAGCTTTGGTTATGTGTCAGGCATATGTTGTTGGTGTGCTTCTGACAGTAGTTCATTTTCTTGGTTCGTATTTTTATTATGTTGCTTTTGTAATGCTCACCATTCTCCTGTGAAGTAGTTTACCACAGCATGAATGTAAACAAGAGAGCAACTCTTGGGACAACAACCAAACAAGGTACGCAAGACGCCCCCCCCCCCCCCCCCCCCCCCCCCCCCTCCCCCAACCTCTCCCCCCCAGCTCAGTTAAATGTGTTCGACCATGCTGATTTATGCACAGACAGGCTGTTGGACAACAGCTCACCACAAATCAATCTTGGTGAAAGGGCCCTCTCTGCGTGCCCATTTTCACGCCGTCAAGGACTTTACATTGCGACAAGACACACACAGGCCTGAACAAACACACACACACACACACACACACACACACACGGTCAGGTGGTGTTATATGGTGTTCCACCTCTCCTGTTGAAAGCTTATACTCAAAGGGCCAAAAGGACCACAACATCGAAGCATCAGAATTAAGCTCGGCTCAATTTATGTACTCAGTAATTGATTAATTGATAAATACAATGTATATTTGTACTTGCCATTGGGAGGTGTACTTATGGTAAGTCATCTTAGGGTTGGTCAAATGTTCTTTCATGGGAAGTACATAAAAGGATCAGTTACTTTAGTTTAGTTGGTTTGCTGTAAGGAGACTTAATGTGAGCTGGGACCTGCTGCTGCTGCTGGGATCTTCCCCTTGACTATTGGCAAAATCAACACGATTAGAATAGAGACGATGAACCTGGAACACTGAGAAAAAAACGCAAACATGTTAAAGTCAGATGCGTTATTATTACAGAGCTATCAAAAAATCTGCAGACTTACCAGAGATTTACCAAATAAAAAGTGGATCAGATCTTTGGAAGTTTCACACCATTACAGGGTGTCCTTTGAATCAACCCATTTGTCTGTCTCCTTCAATACAATTAAATGGCAAGACTGTCTTATAGTTATGATGGTAGCCACATAATGACTGCCACCGAATGTAAAATATATTAAATAATATTAAATCCAATGTATGCCCAATTTGGACATAATGTGTATTTAATACATTTACTTAATTACTTAATATTAATATAAATCCAGTGGACATTGGATATATATTCTATAACCATGACACGAAAGTCATTTCAAATTTCCAAACCCCCACAGCGTAATGCCAATATGGGCATTCCTCACAAGCCATTTAAAAGGAGAGGCCACTCACACAGGGAAAACACACCATGGGAAAAAAAAAAGAAAACGCTCCAAGGTCACCCCTGAATGGTTTAAAGCTCACTGCAACAGGATCCAACACTCGTATGTAGTGTTTATAAAAGCCTTAACGGCATTAATAAAGTTTCCATCTATCTATCTATCTATCTAACGATAATGTGCTTGGGTACTCTTATTGCCCCGCAGTGTGACCTGGTATCTAAACGACACCAACGAGAAGCGCCTGTAAACTCAGCAAAGCACAACTAACTCTCGGAGTGCCACATTTACCTTCGCTGCAGCATTTTGCCGTACGGGTCGGGTCAAAGACGCGTCTCCGCCGGCTGTAGACTGGAGCGGCACCGTGAGCGTGGCCTGACGAAGTGATAGGGTGGGAGAGGTAGGAGAGCAGAGGCTTAAATCTGCTGGCCCAGGACGGTGCCTGAACACCTAACACCCCTCCCCCCACACACACACACACACACACACACACACACCACACCCCAATCAGTAAGGAGGAAGGAACTTCTCTCTCTCACACACACACACACACACACACACACACACACACACATACAACTCCACCCCATAAGGGTCAGAAGGAACTTCTCTCTCACACACACACACACACACACACACACACACACACACACACACACACACACACACACACACACACACACACACACACACACACACAGCTCCACCCCATAAGGGTCAGAAGGAACTTCTCCTTTTGTGACAAACTGCCAGGGTGATATAGAGAGAGCAGCTGGAAAGGGCAAGTGAGAGATGTTAAAGAGAGAAAAAAGAGAGTCGTGGAGAAAGATGTAGTGTGTGTGTGTGTGTGTGTGTGTGAGAGAGAGAGAGAGAGGAAAAATGACCTGAAGAAAACGAACCCTTAAAATATCCCTACAATACTCTGCTAATTCCTGTGACCTCCAGGCTGTTAAAAACAAATCAGTCACGCAACAATGAAGTCCGAGTGCCCAATGACGGACCAAGGACAGGTTTCTCAGCAACTCGTCATGCAGAACCTGCACTTGCAGCACCTCAGCTTAGTTACATTGTGGTTGAAATTGCTTTTGATTCATTGAGTTTTGATTCAGTGAAATTGCTAATAGCATTCAGTATTTCAGATATGATTCCCATGCAAGCCACTTTTCTGTGTGTATGTGTACACACACATGAGACTGAAGAGCTAAATCAAACGAATGAAAAAAAAAAAAAACATTTTATATATCCTCCTGGGAACCAAGAAAAATGTACAGAATACTGTAGCTCAAAAGAGTAAGAGGGTATGCATGAAACACTAATGTCAACTACAGAGGACACAAGTCTATGGGTTGGTTGTCAGGAGGTTACATCAAAATTCTGTTGCTATAACAGTGTAGACATTCAGTCCTACATATCCTCCAAACCAACTCTAAACTTTGTTTCAGTGAACAATAACGTTTCTGAGGTACAAACTCATGTCTGATGTTTTGCGGACATGATGTAAATGATAATTACACTCTGTATTGGCCCAGGAGTGTCAAATACAAAATGTCAGCAACGCTGACGCAATCATTTCTAAGCATGAACATATGTTTTTGCAGATACATTAGTAAAAATAAAAAAAAAGTGTAACTTCTTGTAAAGCCACATCTTCCGAGCTGCCAAATATTTTTAAATTATCAAGCATTCATTGACACTATTCCCTGACATTATCCTTTGTGATAAGTTTCCAAAATAAATTTCAATGCCTTTTGAAATCTAGGAAAAACAGAAACCAGTTGAGATTAACGTGCAAAAAGCCTGACTTGCATTGCCTACAAGAATGCCACACACTGTAAATCTCAACAATAAATCTCAAAAATGAATTTGCTGCAGTTTTACAAACTACCAGAACCAAGAAGTCAAGTCTCTTGACTGAAAATCAGAGAGTTATGTGGTAACATCTGGGGCAAACGCTTAACTTGGTAACATCTGGGGCAAACGCTTAAGTCTTAACGCTTAAACGCTTAAGTTGTTTTAAGTTTTCAAATAGAAGCTCAGGAAAGCAGGTCCATAAAAGGACGCCCTCTTACCTTTCACTGTTCGACCACGGTAACAAATTGCCAGTTCAACCATGAAAACTCTCTCAGCACAAACACCAGGCAAAGGTTTACTCTTTTCACATACAATTGACCATACAAGCAGAAAAGCAACTATACGTCCTGCTATGACATGATATAACATTGACATGACAAAATACTGGAACTGTCTCTTTAGACAGAGCAATTACAACCTGATACACACACATGGTAAGTGCCGAATGTGTTCATTTCTGTTCACTTCGAACGGGTTCTCTTCCTCAGAATGGCAATCATAGTTAAGTTAAGTGTAGTTAATATCAGTGAAAGTGAGTATATTTGAGAAGGAAAGAACTGAGCCATAAACACAACAGCTAATATTTATTATTAAACCCAAACTTTAACACATCTTTGTCTGCCAACAAACAGTAGCACTGAATTTTTAATATAGCTGATGTTTAAAAACACAGGAGTTTTCTCACCATGTTTCTCAACCCTAGATATTGCAGAAGGCTATTTGTGTTGTAATTTGGTTTTACGCTGTATTTTGTTTTATGATTGACAGTACTTTAGAATATTTATCAAGCAGAATAATTCAGGTAATTTAATTAATTTAATTAGTAAATGACACACTAGTGTTTCAGACCTTCTAATATTTAGTCTGAAATGCCAGTAAATAGAAGGCATTCAAAGCAATACTAAAAAGCAATGCTTTCAATACTATAAATGTAGATTATACATTTATTCTTTCTGATTTTTAACATTATATATACCCATATCCAACACCTTTGATCATTTTGACATGTCATTTTATCAATTTTTTGTAGACTATGTGTATATATATATGAATAAAATATAAAACATGGTATTGGAAAAACATGAACATTTGTGTGGTGTGATTTAAATATGTAAAATAACACATAATCTGTCAAGGTGTAATCATCTTGTACCTATTTATTCAGGAACTATTGTGTAGGACATACCTTAGAAAAGCCAGAATCTATCTAGAGATGTTTTGTCAAGATGTTTACTAAAAGGGTGTGAGGTGAAATGATTTCCCATGCTGGAAAAACTATTAGTAGCTTAATCTGAAGTCTTCACTAAGTAGGGACATCCGGGAAAAAATACATACACAAGCGACACTGGTGAAAGACCAAATATCTGCACTGTGTGGCACAAGTCTGCCCAAACCTATTAAGACAGGCTTATGAATCTGCGAGCCAGGACACGGTCAGAATTATGTGGACAACTTCTATCCCGCACTGTCAGTTGGGGCCTCGGTGAAATCCATTTCTGGCAGAAACACTACGACTACTGTGAAAATCCATTCATCTTTTTTCGCCTCTCTGGATTTTTCGGAATGTTCATTTTTTTTTTAACGGAATAAGCTAGCTCATCCAAAGCGATGCTGCTTCAAATATGTTCACAAATCCCCCCTCGCATTGCGACCTGCTGTTTAAGCATGATATACTGTGCATGCACGTCTGCCTATATCCACCAGGAGTTAATTCATTTCTCGCATATATATTGCGTAGCACAGTCATGGCATGTGAGTAAAATTCCTGAAGTTTTCTGAGAATTCCAAAGAAGCGTTTGCCTTACCTCTGGAAGCGGTCGACGGCGCCCTTTGCTCCTGGGAATCCTGCGTGGCCTTTTCCTGACATGTTATTCTGTCCGTTCCTCATTTTCTCCATATGGGGTTTCAAAAGCCCCTTGTTATCCCAACTCTACTGCGTTACAGCAGAAGAGTCTGTTCCACCACTACGGCAGACCGCTCCACAAGCCAGCCCTCTCCTCAAAAAACAGAAAAAAAATGTCTGAATACGAAAAAGAAATGCAGCTGGTCAGTCTCCCTACTACACTAAACCCAGCTGGAGAGGAAATAAAAATCTTTGAAGTTTGTCCTTCTCTTCTCTCGTCTGTGCTCTCTCTATCTCTCTCTCTCTCTCTCTCAGTCAGTCTGTTAAGCCTCCCCCGTAAAGGCCACGCGCTCACAGGCTAAACTCAGAGGCAGCTCCTGGCCTATGTGATGGACAGCAGCAATGGCATTTGTCCCCCCACTTGGTTCCCTCCCTGTCCCTCTCTCCCTCTCTCTCCCTCCCTGTCCCTCTCTCCCTCTCTCTCCCTCTCTCTCTCCCTCACTCACACTCACTCCCTCCCTGTCCCTCTCTCCCTCTCTCTCTCCCTCACTCACACTCACTCCCCCTTGTTCGAGCAAAGGGGGGGGGGGGGGGGGGGAGTTTTCAACAGGCTGCAAACAGGGGCAAAGGGCTGTATGGACGATTGGGAGGATATGACAGGAAGCAAGTTGAAAGACCCTTGACCAGTTGGAAAGTCAAGGGAGGGATGGGAGACAAGTTCAGAGGGGAAAAGCAAAGGTGACCCCCACCCCCACTAGGATTAACACCTTCCCCTCCCCCGTCTCTATCTATCTCTTTATCAGTTCCTCATGCTCTCCCCAACTTTCTCCATTGCTTACTTCTCCCTCTCTCCAATGTCTCACTGTGTGTTGATTATTCTGTACCCTGTCTCTCTCTCTCTCCCTCTTTCTCTCTCTCTCTGTCTGTCTTTCTCACTCTCGACTCTTCTTCATCTTCAGGCCAAGGATAGAGTGGAGCGGAGTGTGAAGAATGTCATTTGTCACTTGCTTAGGTGCTGAATCAATTTGGCAGCTGGAACAGTGGAGCGCCCGAGTCCTCGGCGTGAGATTATTCACATTTTGGGGTGGCTGTTTGTCTGGGGTTACAACACAACTGTGAACCAAAAGCCAAAACTCCTTTGCCGTAAATCATCACTGTAGAAGAACAGAGCAAATGTGTGTGTGTGTGTGTGTGTGTGTGTGTGTGTAGGTTTGTGTGCGTCAGTGGAAGTGTGTTAAGTGACTAGCAACGGTGAGCTCAGTTACTCCGAAAAGTGTCAAACAAAGGAGGAGGTGATTCAGGAAAATGCCGTCTCGTTCCATCCCGTGGTGTTATAACTGGCGCTCAGTGTTGTTTTTGAACAGCATCAAAACCATCGACAGTGGATCTGCCTTGAAGCGCCGCCAAATGTTTACCACAGCACCGTTTAAATATTCCTCATCCCCGCTGTTGGCAGTTTTATTGAGCCAACCCCGAACAGAAACATCCACTGTGCGGTTTGGAGCACTTTCTTTCCCATACGGTCGCTAGCCAAGAAAAATCATGAAACCCAAAATTTCTGTCTGAAATGGTTTTTCGAATCACTAGTATGTGAGGTAGCAATATCATTATTTACAATTGACAGAAATATTGGTTTAGTGTCTGAATTGCTTCCTATTATAGACAGATGTTATAAGGTCACATGAGCACCGTAATGTTTTTCCCTGTTCATGGTTAGCGGAATGGCAGGAGACCCGTGGCCTCGTGGTAAAACATGAAGCTCACCGTCTAACCCGGGCGACTGATGCTGTCTATTTTAATCAGGGAACTTAGCAGCATGTCTCTTGGTTGATGTATTACAATGGCAAAGTGGGTGGCATAGCTCCGGAAAATATATCTCAGTCGCCAAGCACCAATGAATTGTCAAAATGCAAAGCAGTGGAGCAGGTCTCGTTGCCAGTTCTCCAGCTACCAGACGGGGGGCCACAATTCACAACATCTACACCATCGACTGCGTGGATGACAAATGGCAAAGTTTACCAAACCAAATTTCTTGTTGACAACTGCACCTCCCAAACCACCCCCTTCCCCCTTCACATACATCACTGGCTCAGTCACATATGTACAGACATCACAGTCACCACCCCCCTCCACCCCCCAAAGATGTGTGTGAGCCCCAGCCCAACAATCTTCATGTATTTTTGGTTCATGATAAAAAGGAGACAGATAAAATCGTGTGTCTGTACAAAACACCAACTGACAGGCAAAACTTTTTTTCTTCTTTTTCGTTTGCCCCCTTTAGTAAAAAAAACACATGACTACATGTGTTAGACACAAGTCAACTATATTGAAATGCATATTGAATTGAATCTGATTCATAAAGAATCAGTCCATCCATCCATCAGATTTGAACATATCCATGGTTTGACAAAATGTGCCCACAACTCCGACTCCAACTAAATGGGTCTGAACTCTAACAGCTTCTAACAATAGAACAAAATGTCTCCCATTAGGTGAAGCATCTGAAAAATGCGTTTGACACATGCCCCTCACAGCGACTCTTTTCCACTTCATATTCACGTCGCACCTGATTCCGAAAACCCTGCAAAACTAAGAGGTAGCCCCTTTGGGCCGATTCTCCTTTTTCTTCCGGGAAAAAAAACATCTAGAACGACAACAGCTGGGAATGCCATCCCACAAGTGCTGGGGGGGGGGGGTGTACTCCAAGCAGGATTTGAGAGTGGCATGTGCTAAGTCATTCGCCAGGCCGGGAATAATGATTAGAAAACCCACCTAGTTTTGTTGTGAGTATGAATATCTCTCCTGTGGCCGGCTGTTGCTATGCAGCCTGGGGAGACGTGTCAGCTGTGAGAGTGCGCACGCTGGCCGCTAGCCAGAGGGGGCGGCAGAGGCCCGCTTTATGACACTCCGTAACTCACCTACCCCTGCTCAGCGCAGAGGGAACACTGAACACGCTGAAGAGTGCTGGAGCCAAGACTCATTTGTTCGTCCCTACCAGACATTAACATCTTGAAGTGTTCAGAAGAGATAGATGGTGTTATATTGAGTGGAAACTAAGTTTAATAAATAGGTGCGACATGAGTAGTGTGCGGAGGAGCGCAAGGTGTTTCCTCTGAAATCACCACACACAACACTTGATTCACCATTCAGATTAGAAGTAGGATAGAGGGAGGAAGAAATCTTCAAGAAACTGTGGCTTGTCAGGCAAGGGATTGGCTGCCGCCTACTTCCATCAGCAGTAGATTATAGACTCTGTAAATGTAAAACCCTTGCTGGTTTGGTGAGCTTAGTGGTGATGTGATAGGTCTGCCACTACACACTACAGGCTCCAGAGTAGGACTCCATTCTCAGTTGGATAGAGACAGATTCCGTGGAAGAACCCTTAACAGGAACTGGCTTCGCCCCCACAAGAAAACCTCTCAAGGTTCCACCTTAGGTTATTTTCTCATAAAAGGTTTTTTGTTGAGTGACAAGCATTCATGGCAAAAAAAAAAAGAATAAAACGCAAAGTAAAAAGCTATTCTGTTTTGTTGTACTTGTGAGTAGCTTAAGATAAAAAGTGAAATTGAACTGAAATGGCCATGTAGAACCTGTTTTTTTAAACAGGGTAGCACTGACTCAATAAGGGAGAGCAAAAATCTTTTTTTTAGGTAATTCTGGTAGTGTCATGGAGTGATTCATTAGAGAGGGTGAGTAACAGAATAAGAGAGGTATTTCATGGCAACAAGGCACAATTGTACTTCCTCCGCGTGTGGTAGTCTGAGAGTGTGGTTGGGGAGCTTCAACCCAGGAGATGACAGACCTCTGGGGGCCGGTGGTGAAACAACATGGACACCCTTATGGAGAGACTGATCGAGGGTTGACTCTATAACACACACAAAAATAAGACAAAGCTGTTACTCGATAAGGTGAACGTTACTCGATAAGGCATCAGTTCCTTGACCCTGACCATGACACCATGGTGTTTGTGTGTGTGGATATCTGGAGGTGTTGAGGGGTCTGAGGGGTGACAAAGACGTGACTTTGGGGGTTGATGGAGCCGTGACCCTGCCCTGAAGACGGGGCCTGGGGGGGGGGGGGTCCGTGGTCGTGACTCTGGGCAGAGCGGAGCGGAGACGCTGGTCTGAGCCGTCCGCCCGTGGCTGCCGATGCCTCAGTTGGGATTTCGAACATGTGTGACCCCATAAAGCGGGCTTAAAAAAGGAATGGCCAACGAGTGGCCACTCAAAACAACAGGTTGTAAATTCCTTTCCTTTTCTTCTCCTCCTCTCCCCCCCCCCCCTCCCCCCCTCTCTCTTTTCTTCTCACAAGGCCAACAGTTGCGGTAAGTCAGACCTAAAATTACACAGTGATAGCATGCAAATGAACTCCCTCTTATGCCTTCTCTGAGGATTCGGTTATATTTAAGGACAAGGATGGCATCTGAGGAATTAACTGGGAGTTTTACAAACGTAACCAAACCTTTGCGTAATAGATGTTAATAGGGTGTTGGATAAACATGCACGTTTATGCTGTGTTTATGTTTATCACGTGTTAAAGAACTCAAACTCTTTTTTTTTCTCTGTCTGATATTTTAACAGAAGCTAATTTACAGGGGTTTTAGTATTAGCTAGTTTTAAAAGCCATTACATTTTAAATCGCCATTAAAGCGTACTAAAAAAATTACTTATCTTTAAATGTATAAAGTTTAAATAAATCTGTAGACTAACAGAATTAGTACTTCATAAAATGTTTGGGATAATGTAGTATATCAATAGTTTATGATTCACGTTTTAATGTTGCTCTTCTCTGACTGTCATATTTTCCCCCAAATGATTTTGTCTTATACATAAGATTACTCTTCAGACAGTGTCATTACATGGTGGCATGTTGGTTAAATTGCATTTTATCTGTTAGCACAGTTGGACCGCATGCTTCAGCAACAGCTGTTTCAGTGTATGGAAGCACCGTGCAGCACATTGGAGTATATCTCATAAGATGAATGTGATGTGAAACCAATGGGCGCAATGACCTCGGACAGCCATAATGTTACTCAGACTTAGAGCGGGTCAATGACATGTGACCAAGATTATGCCAAATAAGGTGCCACTGGAGCACTGCGTGCGAAAGCGTTATGACGTTTGAGTTTGAATAGAGTTTCATCACCACAGAAGAAGGACTTTAGTCAGAATGTGACATTTCATGTGATGGACATTTAAGGTTCATGTGTACGGGTGTGTTTGTATCACATTCTAAATACATTCATATTATATACGGCTAACTGGATTACATGTTTCACACCAACACATACAAAGAAATGTTAGACCGACTTAAACCGTCATCCTCAGATGTTAGGACCTTTTAGATATCTATTACTTCACCAACGTTCATCAACGTTTTGCACTCGTTGGGCACCAACAACATCCTTTTCCATCCCATTCCAGCTGAAAAGCTTATATAACTTACAGAACGTGTAGTTATGCCTCTTCGCATGTTTACGTGCTGTTTCCCTTCATGGCCAGGATTTGGTACGGATTGAGGCATGCGGATGACCCCACTCCCACCCTCTCCCTGCTGCCTACCCCAGGAAGGTGACCCCAGCCACGGGTTGATGGGTTAGCAACTGTTCCCCAAATGGACAGCTCCTCGTGAAAATGACAAGTTTATTGGGATGGCCTAGCATGGCCGGGAGTCAGACAGTGAAGGAGATTGGTGGAAAAAGCAAGGAAGCACGTGTGCGTGCATACACACACACACACACACACACACACACACACACACCACAGACAGAGAGACCACCACAGCAGAGGCAAGGACAGAGGGGCCCTGTGTTAGCGGATTGGACGCCGCCGGCGGCACCTGTCGGACGACAAATTAACTTGTATGCGGAACGACCGCTAAGAGGCGGACAGATTTATGCGTGGTTTATCGAGGAGCAGTCGGCCTGATTAACGTCTGGTATTAACTGTTGATAACCGGCTGAGCCACCAGTGCCCCAGGGGATGCCTTAAGAGGAGATATTAAAGAAACGATGTATGTGTGCACCACTGGGATTGTGCAGTATTCATTTAACTATATATATATATATAAACTTTAACTATATATTTTGGTTATCGTTTTGACTGTCTGATTAACCGATTTTTAAAAATGCCACAAACTGAGGAACTGACAATCATTTAGCACACCACGTGCCCGAGCTATGCTGTGTTCTTAACAAGAATACTATGTGTGATCAGGAAGTATTTTGACCATTTCTGTCAGGGTACAATTCATTCACGTTTTGTAATAAATATTTAAGTCAAGACTACATTTTACTCACTGATTACATTTCTAATAAAGTGTTAAGTGAAATCACATTTAGTGTCTAGAACTTCCTGATTTGATATAGTCGAGATTCAGTTAAAGCAACAATGTGACACTTTGATATAATCTTTTTATATTTGTTTGATATTAATTCTGTTGGAATTTGTTCATGCGTTTCAACTAGCCGTCCAGGGTATACCCTATGTAGGTCTGTGGATCTAAGTATTCATTTAAGTTTACTTTCACTTATTACATAGCCAAGCTTTTTGCATTAAGCAGTAACACTATAACCAAATATTGAATGCCAAGTTCAAAATACAATTCTATTATCTGATCCATGTTGTAGCAAATACACCACTAGAGCAAGACTAGCGGGATCGCGAGGTAATGCAAAAAGTAGGCTATTGCGTGGGAACGCAAAAGATAGCTATATAATATATTAAACATCTTAAACTAAAATAAGAAACACACAATGATCCTTAGGGGGCTCCGAACAGATTGGACTATAAGAGCAAAACAAAAAAAAACATTCCATATAACCTGACAGTAACTTGTGTTCAAAGCACTTTTAAAATATTTTTCTTCATCAACGAAGTATCATTGAAATATCAGAATACCTTGCAGAATCAATTTTTTTCAATCTACTATTGCTGTTCCACTGGTATGACATTCGAATATAAGATATGTAACGCATGTGTAAATGTATATGGATAAGTATGTGATCGATGGGAGTCATCAGTGGCATGAGAGGAGTTGGCAGAGGTAGTGTGGCCGTCCGACCAGACGAGCGCCTAGCCAGAGGGGACAGGTGAAGAGACTTTAGATGGTGGATCAGCAGGCGGTCTGTGGAGGGGGGGGGGGGCAGTCAGCTGAGCTGACATTTGGCAGGTGGGGGAGGGGGACGGGGAGGGGGGGCGCTAGACAGAGGCAGTACCATGCTGTAGGAAGGCTCAGGCTCTTGGACGAGGAGCCAGGTGGATCAGCTGACAAGAGCACATGGTAGGAAGGCGAGGCGAGGCGAGGCGGGGCGGGTAAAGGAGGGCAGATGACGAGAGGCGGTCACAGGGAGAGTGGAGGGCGAGGCGGGTAAAGGAGGGCAGATGACGAGAGGCGGTCACAGGGAGAGTGACTCACCTCTCTGCGACCTGGGCCCAGTCTGAGCTGCCATTGTGATGTCACACCGCTGAAAATACTGGAACTAGGAGAGAGAGAGAGAGAAGGGGATCGTTGCTGCTCCCGCCAGCCAGCCAGCCAGCCAAGCGGCCAGTCAGTGAGCTCATCACCTCGGTGTGATCTATCCTGTGACTCAGAGTGGGGTGGGCTCGTAGGTGACACGATGGGAGACGGGGAAGAACAACTCGTCAGGGGCCATTGTGTACTGAACACATGGTGTCCAACTAGCTGTCCAAATGCTTTTAGTTTTCATCGTTTCATTATACCCAATGAACAGCTCTACAACTTGTTGCGCACAAGAAGCTAACACTGCCACCTAGTGGTAGCTCTAGTATAGTAAGGCTAGAACAGAACATGTCTTGGACGGCTGGGGCAATGTGGATACGAAATGAGCTGGGAGAAGTGTAGTCTTTAAAAGATTGTTTATTGTTTCCAATTGATAACAGAGAATAACACGTTCAAATAAGTACGGGATTTAAACTAGCTACATTATACAGCGATGGCCAAAGACAGGGAATGCAAAGACATTGTAAACATAACAATGATTGAGAAAAAAAAAACAAGCACCAACCAATATATGTAAATATATATCTTTAAAAAACGTATCAAGAAAGGTACTAGACCAAAAAAGATCCATTGGTGTATTATATAGGAAGTATAAAAGGCAATGTTTGACTTGGGGCTTAAACTGCAATGGTAATGTTTTTCTAAGATAAAAAAATCATGGCTTTTTTTTTATTTCATTTAGGTTTTTTTTACAAGATTATGTGAATGTTTTCTGATTTCACTTTTGGGGAACAGAGACGTCGGTCAGCAACTACCAACAAAAAGCTAAATTGGGGTAAAAACGAAGTTAATTTTTATGTACATGGTGACATGGTGTGGTGTTAAATTCACATCTCACCCCAGTGTTTTCATCCCAAAAGGTATCCTCATTAAAATGTCACATTGTTTAAGTGGGATAAAAAAAAAAAAAAAAAAAAGATCTCTTGGAAGGATGTCTCTCTTTAAAACATGGCCAATGTAACCGTGGAATAACCTCAGATAAAGAAACGATCTCCACTGGACAGAAGCACAGGGCCAACAGCACGTTTCTAACTTGAGCAATAATCGAACGCCTCTCACCATTAATTACACGAACTGCGTGAAATATGACATTTAAAAAAGAAAAGCTACATTTCTTTCTTTCTCATAAAAAAGCAACTCTTTCCAGGACTACCCTGAACCCTCTGAAATGATCTAAATACACATTGGTTTTGACAGGGACACTCAGTGGCGGAGTGTGAACTGAGAACAGAAGTGAGGCTGAGGTACATGCACACACTCCAGTATTCCTCTCCGCCATTTTATAGATGGAACCATGGGCCCCTAGATGACCTGGAGGAGTTGCTGAGTGTGATGTGTGAGAGAGAGAGAGAGAGAGAGAGAGAGAGAGAGTGTGTGTGAGTGTGATGTGTGAGGGAGAGAGAGAGAGAGAGAGAGAAAGAAAGAAAGAAAGAAAGAAAGAAAGAAAGAGAGAGCGAGAGAAAGAAAGAAAGAAAGAAAGAAAGAAAGAGAGAGAGAGAGCGAGAGAAAGAAAGAAAGAAAGAAAGAAAGAAAGAGAAAGAGAGAGAGAGGGATGATGAAGAGGGGGATAGAGAAGAGGACAAGAAAGAGGAGGAAGTGAGTGCTGAGTGTGGCCTCTTATCCGTGAGTGGTGTCGTCCTCCACAAAGTCCTTGGCTTGCTCTGCTGAGATCACGTCAATGTGACTCACCTGTGGGGCAAGAGCAAACACACACACACACACACACACACACACACACACACACACACACACAGATGTGAAAACACGCACACACACACCCACACACGGCCTTGAGGGTCATTCTGCGACATTTCCACAGCAACAACAGTATCAAGCCATTTACAATCCGCACGCCTGCTAGCTTATGAGTAACACTAACCAATTATACTTACATAAAAGACAAACTGTAGCAACACAGGGCTATAATGGACTTGTTCTGAATCCAGACTGCCTTGTCTTTTATCACAACTCTAAATTCGAACTGCTCTAGATCATTCTAGATTCTAAATGTGTAGCTTTTAAGTTCTTTGCTTCCCATAAATGGAACACTGTTCAAGTGGATTTGAAACTAACCAAGTATTTGTCTGTCAACCAATTTAAGAGCATTTTAGATGCTAAGGATGTGCCTCAATGCTGTTGTTTTAAATGATTCTCTGATTTTATTTATTTATTTATTTTTTACTTTATGTTATTTATTTGTATTTTATACTTAATTTCTGAGTTGTTTAATGTGTTTTGTTTATTTATTTTGTCTGTTTTGTTTTGTTTATTTATTGTTCATCTCTATTATGTAGCCTCAATCAGGGCATTGCTGCAAAAGAGCCCTGTGCTCAGTCAATTCCCCCTGAATAAATAATAATGATGATGATGATGATGATGATGATGATATGGGCATGACGACAGCTCAACGTCAGTCTGAGAACTTCAATGACTGCTGAAGATACTGCTCCAAGTTCAGGAGGACATGCGCTGGTACAGAAACATCTTATTTTAGCGGCCGCTACACTCGGGGCCATTTGTTTACCTTGTTTCTGAACTTGACGCCGTAGAACTTGTCGGCCGACTCCAGCAACTCGGGCCTGAAGGTGGTGGTGATGAACTGGGCGTGGCCGGCCAGCTCCACGATCATGTCTGCGGACAGAAGAGACACAATGATGAATGGGCGACAGTGGTACAGGAGGTAAAGAAGTCGGTTAGTAATCAGAAGGTTGCTAGTTCGATTCCCTGTCGAAGCGTCCTTGAGCAAGACACTGAACCCCTAATTGCTCCTGATGTGCAGTGTGCCATCAGTGTAAATGTAAAATGTGTATACATTGTAAGTCGCTTTGGATAAAAGCGTCTGCTAAATGTAAATGTAATGCTGCTGTTGGGAAAACCACCGACACATGAAAACCTGTGGGACCTCAAACATGAAAATGAATTTGCACCAACCATGCCAAAGAACCTGTCTACAGTTTTAAAGATTTCCTCAAAGTCATAAGTCAACCGTTCACTGTTAAAGTACACTGCCCCAAATCAGCTTCAAAGACAAGAGTCCATACAATACTCTACTATGAACTGTAAATGGAAGGGTGTTTCTTTATGGCATTCAATTCGTTTTCTCATTAACAGAACCAGCCCCTATGTAGTTCACAAGCCTCTATTCTTCACCATAAATTGTGTATCGTTTGACTGAGATTAGCTGTGTGTGTTATTGTGCGGATGTGTGTGTGTGTGTGGTCGGAGTGGAGTACCTGACACAGCCTTTCTGTGCTGGGCATCCAGGGCCTGGTCAATCTCGTCGAACAGGTAGAAGGGCGCCGGGTCGCACTTCTGGATGGCAAAGATGAGGGCCAGAGCCACCAGAGACTTCTGACCTCCAGAGAGCTGCTGCATCTCCCTCATCTCCCCCGCTTTCCCTGTGAAGGACACCTGAGAGAGGGAGAGAGAGAGAGTGATAGAGAGAGAGAGAGAGAGAGAGAGAGTGTGTGAGAGAGAGTGAGAGAGAGTGTGAGAGAGAGAGAGTGTGAGAGAGAGAGAGTGTGAGAGAGAGAGAGAGAGAGAGAGTGTGAGAGAGAGAGAGAGAGTGTGTGAGAGAGAGTGAGAGAGAGTGTGAGAGAGAGAGAGAGTGATAGAGAGTGATAGAGTGTGTGAGAGTGAGAGAGAGTGAGAGAGAGTGAGAGAGAGTGTGAGAAAGAAACAATATTAGTTGGAGGAAGACAACAACAAGCTCATACTTTCCCAGGTCTAAGACTGGCAATTATCCCACAAAGGAGTACAAATGTCATTTGAAACACTCATCACTACATTATTCGATCTAAGTTTATTTATATAGAGTAACAATTGCAACTTTCTCAAGGCACACTACAGAGCCCAGAGCCTGTACCCCCTAGAGCAAGCACTAAGGCGACCGTGGCAAGGGGGGGGGGGGGACGGATGCAATTCTGATGGATCACTTATTGAGGTTCCTCAAAATGTTTCAAATGTTGAGTGAGTCGTCTGTCCACCTACCCTGATGCCCACTCCAGTGAACTGGTCGACCGAGGGCACACTGCTCTGGGAGGTGGTGCCCTTCTCGCTGTCGGTGCCCCCCTCGCCCTCGTCCTGCGACTGGCTGCCCTCGGCGTCGCCCTTCTTCATCACCAGCGTGGCTTTGCCGCCCGGCACCAGCTTCTGGAACACCTCGCTGAAGTTCTTCGACACCTGGTGGAAACAAACACGCAAAAAAAAAAAAAAAAGACACCCGTTCCAGTCGAGTGGGAAGTGTTTAGACCCGCTCAGAAAACTGACATATGACCATTTCGTTTCTTCACAGCCGGCGCTCTCGAGTTCCTTTCACACATTTGTCTTCGTCCAGAGACGTTATTTCAAGCAAGGGAAACAGCCTGGCTAGCTCGTTCAACAACACCCACTAGATCTCCATTAGAACAACAGAGGGCTGGCTCCGCCTACGTCTCTATGACTGACTGACCCGACGGCCCACGGCTTTTATGGAACAGAATATTCTGTTCCTTTGTGGAACTGAATTAAGATGATTGCTACGGTGACTCAACAAGTTAATGTGATGCTTTTCTTGATTTCTCTCGGTTTGAATCAAGAGAGATGTGACTAATGTGTTCTTCCTGCTTAGTGCCAGAGCTGCAAGACAGCTGGGAAATGGAATGTTCAAGCCTGATGGAAGGGGCGACCATATAAACTGAGGTCATCTACTGAACTCACACCTGAGGAGGTGAGTGAAGAGCTCGTACCTGTCGGCAGGTGAGCCGATAACTCGTACCTGTTTGAAGGTGAGCTGGATGGCCTCGTACTTGCGCAGCTCGAGCACGTTCATGAGCTCCATGATGGACTTGTGGCCGCGGTCGAGCTCCTCCTGCCGCTTGATCAGCTTCTCCTTCTGCTCGGAGAAGTTCACAAACTGGTCCAGGGCCTTCTTGTTGACGTGGCTGTACTTCTTCAGCTCCGTGTTGCACTGCTCCAGCTTACGGAAGAGCTGCAGGGACAGAGAACAGACATCAGCATCAACAACCCATCAATATTCACTTGCATGGAAACTACCACCATAAGCTGCTGCTAGAAACGAATGATTGTAAACAAACAAAACAGCAGCATCCACATAAATATGTTCAATGTTAACAACCGCCACAAATAAGGAGGTTTGGCTGTTGCATCTCTGATGTTGGTGTCAGATACGGTCTCCATCAGTCAGATTCAAAACAAGTCAGTCGTGCCCCTTGACCTTGAACACGACCCTTGTGATCAGCGCAGTCAGTGGGTTTTGTTATTGACACGCTCGGTCTCTAAATCACGGGAACAGCCATGACTGAGGTGCCGGTCAGATCCAGCCCTGAGCTGCAGCCTGCAGGCCACTCCACATTACATAAGGCCTGGAGCTATTTACAGCAGCCCAGGAAGAAGAAGGTCAGGCGCGCTCGCTCACTCGCTCGCTGGAGATGTGAACATCCCACTCATCTCTTTTTCTCACTCACATTATCACTGGCAAAGGCACTCCTACACACACTCACACAATCTTTTTTTTTTTCTCCCCCCTCCTCCCTCCCTCTCGCTCACACACAGTTCACTCTTTCACGTCCAGAGTTTCACGACCACACACACTTTTCTCCCCCTCTCCCTCCTCTCTGACTCGCTCGCTCACACACACACACACACACACACACACACGTCCAGAGTGAGGGGCAGTGGGGGACTGAGTCACCCTCCTGTGGGAGAGAATTGAAACCGCCGCAGAGCAGCAGTGATGATGAGTACAGACAGGAGAAGAGGAGGAGGAAGAGAAGTACAGACAGGAGAAGAGGAGGAGGAAGAGAAGAGAAGAAGATGATGGAAGTTGAAGAAAAGGAGAGAGAAGAGGGAAAGACAGAGGCGTGGGTGTGGAGGACGGCAACGGAGAGGAGAAGAACGGTAGAGTCAGAGAGAGAGAAAAATATGAGGAGGGGAGGAGAGGGGAAGAGGAGGACAAGGACAAACAGGGGACAGGAGGAGAGAAAGAAGAGAAGAACTGACAAAGAAACTCAACCAAATCAACTGAGGAGTAAAGAAGATGAAACGACTTGAAATATGAGGACAGAAGATGGACCGTGGACAATATGAGGACAGAAGATGAAACGTGGACAATATGAGGACAGAAGATGAAGCGTGGACAATATGAGGACAGAAGACACGCTGGTGAAGGAGAGCAGAAGAGAGTCGTAGATGAGCAAGAAAAGAGGAGCAGAAACCAGGAGGGAAACAAACAAATCCATGAGAATGAGAGAAAGGGATTTTTCGAAACTTGGAGTTGGAAACTCTTCACACAGAGAGCTGACGAGGCAAAAAGAAGGCAGCCAAATAAAGATGGACGGAGGGTCACACACACACACACACACACACACCTGTTTGAGCGTGAGTGTCTGGTACTTCTCGAAGGCCTCCTGCGGCAGGGAGCCCAGCTCACGGATCTTCTTCATGCACTCCTCCTTCTTCTTGAGCAGCATGCCCTGCCGGTTGGTCATCTTCTCCAGCTCCTTGGTGTCGTGGTTGATGGCGTCGTTCTGCTCCTTCTCGATGTTCTTCCAGCGGTCGTTGCCCTTAATGTGGTCCTTGATGTCTATCTCCGTCTTGTCAATCAGGACATCCAAGTCTATTATGCACGCGCGCGCACACACACACACACACACACACACACACACACACACACACACACACACACACACACACACACACACACACACACACAGTCCAAGACATTTAACAGAAATCTTTTTAACACCCATACTAGGCTTTTATGCATTTCAATCCATACACGTGTACCTCTACATCACGGACTTGAGCACTCCTAACCATTTCTCCCTATTTTAAAATCACACTGATTGTGGTTCGGGCTCCAAGATGTCATTGCACTAGAGTTAGTGAACCTCAGTGAACTGAAGAGAGGAGTCCCCGTGATGCATGTTGAGACGGGTGATGTACCTTCGGAGCGGGCCAAGGTGTCCTTTACGCGCTTGTTGATGCCGTCCAGCTCAGAGGTGGTGGCTGTGAGCACGGTGCCTCCCTCGGTCTCTCTCAGCTCATTCAGCTCCTACACACACACACACACACACACACACACACACACACACACACACACACAGAGAGAAAACACATGAAGATCCAGAAACACACAGGTAAGACAAGAACACAACCACCCTCAACACACACACAAATGCAACATGCATACAAGAACATAAACAACACATCAGCATACACAACACAACACAACACACGATGCAACATTCAGAATCGCTCACATCAGAGAGAGAACTGGGGGAGTGTGTGTCTGGCACTGGATGTTGGCCAATATGGCCGCCTGGCTGTCCGACTCACCTGTTCCACCTGGTCCAGGCGCTTGCGCAGGTTCTCATTCAGGTACGTCTCCACCCTGGTCATAATGCCCTCCAGCTTAATCCTCTCATTCAGCAGCTGTCTGTTATCCTACAGACCCCCCCCCAAAAATCACACACGCAAACACATTATCGATCATAACATTCATTTATAGTGCAACAACTCTCTGGAAAACAAGACCAGGGCATATGGCAGTGAGTCAGGTTCACCGCATCTGCCCATCGCTGTGCCAGCCCACGGACACAAGATCACGGCCTTCTTAATTAGCGCCTTTCATTAGAATCATAAAAGAGAAGCCTCTGGGCTACCACACACACACACACACACACACACACACACACACACACACACACACACTCTCTCTTATGTAATCGCATCCAGTGTGCTCCATCCGCAGGCCATGGGAGACAAAGGGAGAATGAGCTCTGGGTTTCTACAGGAGATGAGAGCAGACAGCGGCCTCCTGCCTCCCACTCACGTCTGGAACAATGAGGCTGGCCGAGCGGGTGCAGCTCTTTAGGTGATAATGGTGCACAGCTGTGCACCCTCACCCACACACAATATCTCTCTCTCACACCACACACACACACACACACACACACACACCCCCCCCCCCACACACACACACACAGAGAAACACGCACAAAAAGACTTGCACCCTCATACATACACAATATCTCTCTCTCACACACCACACACACACACACACACACACACACACACACACACACACAGAGAAACACGCACAAAAAGACTTGCACCCTCATACATACACACAAACAGACACACAGAGACAGGAACATGAACACAAAAAAACTTGCGCCCTCACACACAAACACACACAGAGACAGACACACACACACACACACACACACACACTGTTCAGTAGTGGGTGGCGAGCATGGGGCGCCCGGCTGAAAGAGCGGCGGGCTAACGAGTGCCCCTCGGGTACACAGGCCTCTCCCTGCACTCACTGCATCAAAGCAACATGAGGATTTCCCCACACAGAGGGGACTTTCAAAGAAAGGCAGAAAGGCAGACTAAACAATAAGGAGAGAAACTGCGTCCTTCTGATGAAGTGGAAAAACCGAGCATTTAAGTAAGAGCCACTTCTGTATATGTTAGTTATAAGTCATAACTCATAACTGAGATGCTCGTTCTCTCTGAACGCTGTGTCTTCGCTAGCACTGGACGGGTGTTATATTCTTCCTTTAGATTTAATACTAGCCTCATACATGAGACACCTTTCCTGAAGTTTAAGCAAAAGTTCTATTGGAAGTATTTCACGGAGGTGTGGGTAAAACTTTATGTTATTGACTAACTAACTAATACATGCTTGTGTTCAACTGATGATTTGTGCTTTAAAATTCAGGATATCAAGCGGAGCAGACCATCGGGTTCAGCACTAACAAAGTGACAATATTCAGTGTATATATATATATATATCAGCACGTAGTTAGTTATAAGTCATAACTCATATGCTCGTTTCTCTCTGAACGCTGTGTCTTCGCTACCGCTGCTCGCTCGACCCACCTGCTGCAGCTGGCGGATCTCGTCGTTGAGGTCGTCGACGCGCCGCTGGTCCTCCAGACTGAGCTGGGCCAGCAGGTCGGTGCCCAGCTCGGCCTTCAGAGACTCTCGTGTGGACTCCATGGCGTGTAGGCTGGCCTCCAGACTCTGCAGACTGCGTTGCTGAGAGGAGAGAGAGAGAGAGAGAGAGAGAGAGAGAGAGAAAGAGAGAGTGAGTGAGTGTCATGGCTGTGTGTCAGCTGTGTGTGACCACAAGCAACTTTCCACTGCAGGACCTTGTGGGACTTTCAAGCGGGTGGAACGTTTACAGGGAGAGTCCCCCGCTCAGTCCTTTTTGGTTTTCCACTGTGATTGAGGAGCTACGGGACTTGCATGTTGACGTAGCATTTGCTCTTTAATTGCGACGTAAATTCCAAGCACTACAAAAATGACGATATATTTCACACCAACATCAGACCGTTAAAGCAGAACATTTCTACGTAACGTTTCATAACGTTAGGATTACCCCAAGGTCGAGTTTCATAACGTTGGGATTACCCCAGTCGAGTAAACAGTTACATTTGGCTTTAAAGTTGAAGTTTGAAGAACACTCGATAAAATGGCTTTGTGGCAGCACTTGATAAATGAAGATACCAGGACCACTGTTGATTTAATTAAAGCCTATGGTTCAGCTGACTGTTTGTTAACATGTTCAGTTAGCGACAGCATGCTAACTCTGTAAATGATACGTCTCCTTGCTGTATTCAGCGCTAGTTCCTCCAGTGAAAAACATCTTGGGGTAGACTTTACACGAGGAGCACATACGCACTCCTAAGGCTTGACTTAGGAGTCATGTCACTTCACCAGCACGGCTCTCTGTGTGTGTGTGTGTGTGTGTGAGTGTGTGTGACCGTGACTAATGTATTAGTAGCGCTGCGCTATCAACATAATTACACTTGGACGCTCAGAATCCTTAAAATCCCATGAGATGTAATTAGAAACTCACCCTCCCTGAAATGGACCAATAAAGGAGTATTAGATTCCCTAATATGGAAACAAATGTCCTTAATTTGTCCTTAATCTGCTGGTATGTGGAAACTCAAATCATAATGATCCCTTAATCTACTTAACGTTCCCTTAAAAAAATGATTCAGTCTCATACTGTTTACGCCTGGGTCACATAGCACTCCTTAATAGGGATCATATCACTGCACCTGCAAATCTCAGAAGATGTCCTAGTGTAGGGCCGAGCTCTGCAGGGGCCGAGATATTTCTACATCTCAGTGTGTGACGCATGCTTGGAGCTTGTTGACTAGATGGCTTAGAACCTCATCAGAACCAACCAGGCGTGCGTTTTAGAACTAGAGTGTTTCTGTGGCTCAACTGCTAGAGCAAGGGGCAAACTACACCCGGATAACAGGTTTCCATACCCAGGGAAATTCACATGCTGATGAAAACCTGTATCTGTATTGCAAGTCGAATATGAATATACGCATCTGCTAAATGAATAAATGTAAATGTGAACTAGAGCCTCGAACACTAACCAGCCCATCCGGAGACAGTCTGGCCTACCTTTGGCATGAAGGTCTTTTCGGACTGCTGCCGCTTCTCCTTCAGCATCTTCATCTCGGACAGGATGCTGTCGCGTGACGCCTTGAACTTCCTCTGCTGGGTCTCGATCTGCTGCATCTGGTTCATCAGCTGGTCGATCTCATTGTTGATGCGTGTGGTGGCGTTAAGGGAGAAAAACTACATGTCCCATCAGCCAGCTGGGGCCAAATTGAAATCAAATGTGAAGAGTGCTAGCGCACAGATGGGCAACATCTGTATTGTTTCTCATGGGGGATGAAATTAAGACAGAAATGTTTTGGCTTGTTGCTGAGAATGGATACATGCAGAGGTGCTAAAACGTATCTGGCGTCCTGTTCGGCTCGCACAAAACCACACATTGGAATCTGAACGATTCACTTCTGTACGCAACCACCCCCTAAAAACTAGCCTGGCTCCGCCTGCCTACTGCTCCCAGATCAGTTGTTCACCGTGATTATAGTCTGGATCAGAAGAGACGAGGGGCCACTGTGAGGGGCCCCTCAGCGACCAGCGGGGGTGGCTAAGTGTTATGATGTTTGTTCCAACAGTAGCGGCAGAGCTAGAGCTAGACAAGGCCAAAGGGGTTTCATAATGAACGCAACGACCGGAAACAAATCCCCAATGGAGCGAAGCCAGACCCAGAATATAGGGTCTGATTCTACCGTGCTACCTGAAACTCACTCGGAGCAGAAAATACACCATTGCCCCATTCCAAGTCACGCTCAGGTCGTGAGTGACAATGAGTGTGCGAGCCGCCGCTAAGAGATCACGGAAAACCAGGGGTGAGAGGAGGGAATGAATCACATTTCCTGTTCAAAAGGGTGTCGGTCTGGTGACGCCGCGGCATCCCACCAACTGCTCGGCGCTGACGGCCCAATTACCGGCAGTTTCATCGACGCCGAGAGGAGCCCGTCGCTGCGAAGCGCTCGGGGGGGGGGGGGGGTTGCTGGAAGAGGAGCAAAAAATAGCCCGACGAGGACGAGCCCTGAGGGGGGTGAAGCCAATCTCAAGAGCACAGGTGTGAAAGCATAAGCAGACAACACAAACACACACACAAACACACACACAGAGGGAGATGCTTTTAAATAATTGATTGCTCCAGTGAGTCACCACTGCACTACACATATGGCAGCATGTCATCAGCTCATCCACCCACACACACACACACACACACACACACACCCCACCTGCTCGCAAACTCACATTAGCAACCCACCTGCTTAAAATACACTACACAAGCATCTTGCACACACAATCCACATTAGGGGTTCCCAAACTACGGCACCGTTTTGCAGATTTGCAACTATTTTCATAATTTACTTGTAAAATACATTCTGTTCCACATGTTTATTTGGCTTTTCCATACTTTTTCAGAATGTTCCTCACTCTATCAAACCTTATATATTACACTACTTGCACTAAAACATTTGAATAAAATGCTTAAGAATAAGTTTGATTATTTTGTTTGTTTGTGTTAACCTCCCTATTATATAACAATGGTATATAAACAGACTGAAAAAGATCATTAAATGTAATGTGTTAATATTCAACTATGGTCGACCTGTTGTGTCCACAGAACTATTGACTGTTAGTGACATACTCTGGCCTTCCCAAAGAGTGTGGCAGAGATATGGCCTTTTAAAGAAAGTCTGGGAACCCCTGATCCACAGCACAACACAACACACACACACAAACACACACACACACAAAGTCCATTCATTCGGACACAGCCACGCAATCCTTAGTCTTTGAAAACACACAAAGACTCAGACTTTACACACTTGCACCCCCCCCCACCCCCACTGGCACACGACTCATATGTGGCTGTCCATCTTCAGCAGGGCTCCTGCCCTGAGCTCCTTAGCTCTCAAAACACCCTGATGTCATCAGCCCGGGATTAGGAGGAACAACGCCGCCCCCCCCCCCATTCTCCTAGAGGTCCTTCATCAGAGCCAAGGTGAATCATCTCGAGGGAGGGATGGAAGAATAGAGGGATGGAAGAATAGAGGGATGGAAGGATAGAGGGATGGAAGGATAGAGGGAGGGATGGAACGTGTGATGAGGAGGCAGAGGGTGTCAATCTGACTCACACATTGGATGAATCACCAATGGTTTTCCATCACACTTGCTAGTTCAGTACACATGCAGACCAGTGCAAGGCCATGTGGAGACCGGGCCGGCCGAAGGTCATATTGGGCAGGAAACGAGTAGCATGATCCCCCTTTGACCCCAGTGGGTTGGCTAAAGCTTTGGCATCACTGCACAACAGAGAACCACACGTGTTCAACAGCTATGGCATACTGCTCAAAATGCTTGAAGGCTAACAGCAGCTAAATCGGTCAGACCCCCCCCCCCCCCCCGGCACAAACACCTGACTGAGGTGTGGATAGGTGATGGGTGTTAACCTGTCACTACATGCTGTGTGTGTATACCGGTGTTAAGAAATTACTGACTGTATGTGTGCACGCGCAACCTATCTGTAGGAGCATATGTGTTCATACTGCACAGAACCTTAGGTCCACATACACATGTATCTGAACATCCACATGTATCCTTACGCAACTACAAATCATGTGTGTGTGTGTGTGTGTGTGTGTAGTGTGTGTAGTGTAGTATGTGAAGGATATGTTCGATGTTCCGGCGCAGGTTCTCGTTGAGTTTGGCCTCCAGCTCGCCCAGCTCCTCCTCGGCTCTCCTCATGTCCTTCTGCAGCTCCAGGCGAGACTTCCTCGTGTCGTAGTAGCCGCCCGTCAACGCACCTCTGCTGCTCACCTGGTCACCTGTGTACCACACACACACAAACTTGGAGTTGGAGTTGGACAGGTGTCGCAGAACATTTCCCCCCATTACAATTAACACGGTTAAGTTGTCAACACACTAAGATGTCAGGGACTTGTTCCATGTGCAAACTGTCCATCCACCCACTGTTCCAAACCAAACCTCACACAACACATTCAGACACCCGTGAGGAACTTAAGCGCTCGAGTGTTTCTGCCCGAGAGGAACTTAAGCGCTCGAGTGTTTCTGCCCGTGAGGAACTTAAGCGCTCGGGTGTTTCTGCCCGAGAGGAACTTGAGCGCTCGAGTGTTTCTGCCCGAGAGGAACTGAAGCGCTCGAGTGTTTCTGCCCGAGAGGAACTTAAGCGATAGGGTGTTTCTGCCCGAGAGGAACTTAAGTGTTTCTGCCCGAGAGGAACTTAAGCGATAGGGTGTTTCTGCCCGAGAGGAACTTAAGCGCTAGGGTGTTTCTGCCCGAGAGGAACTTAAGTGTTTCTGCCCGAGAGGAACTTAAGCGATAGGGTGTTTCTGCCCGAGAGGAACTTAAGCGCTAGGGTGTTTCTGCCCGAGAGGAACTTAAGTGTTTCTGCCCGTACCCTCCAGAGTGATGCAGTCCATGGTGAAGGCACGTGCCAGCTGGGTAGACACCTCCATGCTGCGGCAGATGAGCGTCTTGCCAAACACGTGCTTGAAGGCCTTGTCAAACTTGGTGCTGTAGCGCAGCTTGCTGATCATTGGGATGGCGTCCTGCGGGGAGACGAGAGAGGAAAGATGTACTCCTCCATCTTGCATATGAATCCAGAACACTTAGTAATGTTAGCGATGACAGCATGCACATAAATGCATGTAAACATGTTCTTAAACTGCAGAAAAGCAGACAGGCTCAATTAGGATGTGTATGTACATACCACCACAATCAAAGATGACAACCTTAAACAATATTTGTGTAGTTATGCAGTGATTTATAATATAATGTATATTCGATGAACTGAACGTCAAGTTAATGTTCTAGAAGCAACTAGTGTGTGTGTGTGTGTGTGTGTGCGTGTGCGTGTGTGTTGTGTGTCTTACGTTGGTCTCCGGGTAGGCGGTGTCGCGCACATCCAGCTTGGTGAGGGGCAGGAAGGTGACCTCTCCCGGCAGGTTCATCTTGTTGAACTCCGTGAGGATCTTGGTGCTCACCTCGTCCGTCTCCACAATGTGGTAGAACAACCTGAGGAGGGATGAAAGACCAAAAAGAAAAACAGAGAAAGAAAAGAAAGGAAGACCAAAAAAAGAAGAAAAGAAAGACAATAAGGAAAGAGTGAAAGAAAAGCAAAGAAGAGAAAAGGACACAAAAACACATCAATGGTGAGGACTCATAGCATCTCCGGGGAAACGGGAGTCAGGTGATGACTCGTCTACCGGAGAGCAAAGGCTACGCATACAGAGGCCACTGGGGGTGGCGATGAGTCAGCCAGACTGATCAATACACTCCACTCAACACTGCCAGGGATACACACTGATCAATACACTCCACTCAACACTGCCAGGGATACACACTTCACCCTGGGCCCCGGTGAACATGCTTGTCTGAAAGTGTCGATGAATCAATGTTAGTTTCTCGTCAAACTGAGAAATGTACAAAGCAGCAAAGTGATGCGAGAAAGGGGAGTTTGAGTACATTGGGCACATTTTACTGGGTGTATCTAGAAAATGATCAATGATCTTTTAGGTAGTTAAACAGTGAAGCCTCATCCAAACCTTTTTGTAAACATTACTCTGCAGTGGGTTTTCAGACCCTTCATACTCCAGTTAGATGAACCTTCTGAATCACAATGTCTCGGCTGAGAATGAGCCAAATTGGGGAGGTTTGGACCAAAACTGAATGTGTTTTTTATATGCTGGCACTCACCATAACACCATAACACCACCCATCTACCCAGCAGCCCATAATACACCCAGAGGAACGCCGCAACCCCGCTCACCTTGTTCCCGCGGTAACCTCCACGCAGGTGTAGAACGCCGGCTCGCACTCAAAGTTGTTCATGACGATGCCGTTGTAACCGTTGATGACGTGCTGGTTGATGCCCTTGCGGCGGAAGTGCTCCAGCACCTTGTTGATGCTGTCGATGCCGTTCAGGATGGCCTGTGTGGGTCGAGAGCAGATCACCACCGTCAGCTCCAGACTAACTGCAGTAATGTCTCTCACTGGAACACCTTCAGCTCCAGACTGACTGCAGTAATGTCTCTCACTGTCTCTCACTCGAGCACCTTCAGCTCCAGACTGACTGCAGTAATGTCTCTCTCACTGACTCTCACTCGAGCACCTTCAGCTCCAGACTGACTGCAGTAATGTCTCTCACTGACTCTCACTCGAACACCTTCAGCTCCAGACTGACTGCAGTAATGTCTCTCACTGACTCTCACTCGAAGATCAGAGACTAAACAGGAGCAAAGGCCTAAAGATAACATCACTTTTGGGGGGTCTGGAGATGTAAGTAAACTAGATCAGTAATCCTGGCCTACTCAAGGTTTACTCAAAGAACAGGTATTCTGTTCAGAAATGTGACTGCGGTATTAGGTCAATATGCTTTCATGCACCATGTAGGCATTGAACCCGATGCGGTGTGTGTGTGCGTGTGTGTGTGTGTGTGTGTGTGTGATCTATGCTGACCTTGCCGGTGGCAGCACGGAGAAGCTGCTGCTTCTTTTCCAGGTCCTCCCTTTTTGCAGCCAGGGCCTGCTGCTCAGCATTCTCCTCCCTCCACAAGTAGCTGTGAAACACACACACACACAAAGTTTTTGAGAAGGATTCAAGTGTTAAGCCCAGGCTTCCTTTACTCTCAAGACTGTTCACAACATAACAGCTTTCTTGTTACACTTTGCAAAAGTTTTAGGTACATTTGAAGAAAAACATTTTTTTTTAAAAACAGTTAATAACTTTTACTTCAATTCAATACAACATACAAAGGGCATACAAAACTATTTTCAAAAGAATATTTGAAAATCTAAATAGAAATATTACCTACTGATACACTAATGCAGGGGATAGAAAATAACCACGATAAAGACAAATACCTAAAACGTCTGCACCATGCTTTACATCCTCCCATCGCCTCTTATTGAACAGGTCACACTTTACATCATTAACAACTTTGTTTGGAACTCTCCTGGTCTCACACACACACACACACACACACACACACACACACACACACACACACACACTGGATAGTAGGTGCTGCCTCAGACAGAACACGATCTGATGCGTTCTGAGATTTCAAGTTTGGTTTTTCTATTTTATCTGGAAGAGTATGAGCAAGTAGACAGGCGAGAGAAAAAAAAGAACAGAAATCGATGGATGAGAGATGAACCCATGACTCACACAAGCCTCGCTGGCTGCATTTGTTCAGACAGGGCCAGGAGGCTGTGAGGCTGGGGGGTTGGGGTGGTTAGATAGAGAGGGAGGGAAGGAGGAGAGTGAGTCAGACAGACTTACTTTCTTTCGCTCTGCAGTTCATCCTTCCGATTCTTCACCTCGTAGTACTTCTTGTCCAACTCCTCCACGCGGGTCTTCACTTCGTTCAGATCCTGGTCCAACTTCTACTCCCCGATGAGGACAATAAATAAGTAAACAATAAATAAGTAAACAAAAACTTCCCACATCACATAGGATTTCAAAGACAAACAGACTCACATTCTTGGCCATGTTGAGGTGGTGTCAACAATACAATATGTCAATACAGATGAGTTGTTCCATACATACTGAATGTTATTTCACTGCACAGAACAGAGCTCGGTCTCAGGTTTTACCCACAAGCATTGACAATCAATCATATCTGAACTAGGTTCTCTATGTCCTAACTTTCTTGTTGATTAACTTCATGACGTTTAGATTTGTGACGTATACTTTTGTAGTTGTGTCATGTGATAAACCATTTTGAAGCCGAGTTCCACCTGAATCCATGTCAAATGTATTTTGAATTAATTTTCAAAGAATCTGATTCTGATTAACGCATTTTGTTTCACCTACACCAACTGCACACAACCCAGCATCTAGACTCACTCATCTCAACAAACACCTTTACCTAAGGTCCCAACATCTGAATCATGGTGACCCTGCATGGACATTATCAGTACAATACTGCCAGTGGTCAGGTATCTATAGTGTCTGGGAGGGTGGAAGTCGTATGTTGTATTGCTCCACATTCTTCTCCTTGTTGGAGACAGGTCTGTGTGTGTGTGTGTGTGTGTGTGTGTGTGTGTGTGTGTGTGTGTGTGTGTGTGTGTGTGTGGTGTGTGTGTGTGTGTGTGTCGTACGTTGTACTGCACCACGTTCTTCTCCTTGTTGGAGACAAGTCTGTGTGTGTGTGTGTGTGTGTGTGTGTGTGTGTGTGTGTCGTACGTTGTACTGCTCCACGTTCTTCTCCTTGTTGGCCTCGGTGTCCTCCAGGTCTTTGTGGATGGCGGCGATCTGGCGCTTCTTGTCAGTGATGGCCTGGTCCAGGGACTTGAGCTCCTTCTTGATCCACTTGTCCCTCTCCTCCTTGGAGGTGAACTGGCTGCCACGGCCCTGCTTGGCGTACAGGTCCGTCCTCTCCTGTGTGGCCTGGGCCAACCTGAGGGACGAGAGAGAGAGAGAGAGAGAGAGAGAGAGAGAGAGAGAGAGAGAGAGAGAGAGAGAGAGAGAGGGAGAGGGAGAGGGAGAGGGAGAGGGAGAGGGAGAGGGAGAGGGAGAGAGAGAGGGAGAGAGAGAGAGAGAGAGAGAGAGAGCGAGAGCGAGAGAGAGAGAGAGAGAGAGAGAGAGCGAGAGCGAGAGAGAGAGAGAGGGGGAGAGAGAGAGAGACATTTCTTCATTATGTTTCCTCGTGGTGGTGATATATGTAACCACTAGAGCACAAATGATTATTGTACCCACCTGTAGTTAAAATAGTTTAGATCTATTTACATTTCTAGCCGAGCAGGCCACTCTGTACACAGGAGAGGCAGCGCGATGGACAGAGTACGTGAACCTGTGTGTTTACTTAGACATTTCTTAATTACGTTTCCTAGGCAACATGTGGCGGCGCTATGCAACCACTGCAGCACTAATGATCATTTTACACACCTGTAGTTCAAATCTATTCATATTTCTAGCAGAGCAGGTCACTCTGTACACAGGAGGCGTATACATTTGACCAGTGTGCTTCTCCTCTCGGAATCAACCTCCTTGCCTTACTCTATCTGTGGAGCTACAGTAACACACCTCCACTTGATCTTTTAATGACAGTAATTGCCGATTTATGTTGTAACCACCCTCTTGGCCAATGAACATTAAATCACCAACAGTGGCAGACAACTAAGGGCAATGGTCATGTGACTGGCGTGTGGCGTCCAGTTGTGGCACTGACCTGGCGATGCCCTTCTCCTCGCGCTCCTTGACCGTGTTGAACTTGGGCTCCGTCTCCTGCAGCTCCTTCTGCTTCTCCTCGATCTTCTCCAGCAGCTTCTGACGCTCCTTCAGGAGTCGTTTCTGTCAGAGGGCGGAGGCGCACAAATGTCATAGGGGGTAGAGAGGCAGAAAGACAGACACACACACAACTACCCAGAGCCTTCATACAGACACACACACACACACACACACACTTTTACATAGCTCACCTGGAAAGTCAGGATTCACACAGATGTCTGGATTGTCTTTGTGAAGGTAGATTTTTATTTCGTTTTTTTAAAGTAATGCCTTAAGTGTCAGGCAATGTGCAGGCAATGTGCAGGCAGTTGTCTGTCTGTGTCTGTGCTGGGGGATTTATCAACCACCTAACTGTAGTGACTGTCTGACCAATTTCAAAGCCAGTTTGCCAAATAGGTAAACTAGATGCAAGATGCTAGACCAGAGGCTGAGGAAACAGTACCCCATGTCAGCTTACACAACCACACCAAAAATGCTGGAAGACAGATTCTCCGAAAGGCCCATAACAGAGCATTCAACATTTGACACCATTCTAATCAAGGCGCATTTAGTTCAGGCAGCAAACGGTCAATGTTTTTTCTTGCAGCAATCAGTGTTTCAGCAAAAGCGTTTTTTTCTGCTAAATGTGAACCGAGACAAGGACACCGACAGAAAAATGATGATGCACTTATCCTGAGACCTGCTTAGAAAACTAGGATGTGGGCCATTTCAAACTCAATTACCCACAATGCATGTTGTGTAACAATAACACGTCCAACCAGCTCTTCCGTTCATCCGCAATTTAGTTCAAATCAAGATATCCAAAGATCGACGTGCACCAGTTAAATTTAAGACGTCATATCCAGACATTTCCTGGATTGTTAACGGCATATATGAATACACCCCTCCACATTGTCCTGCCACTGATTACGCTGGCGATTCCGGCAAGAGTCAAACCTGGCAGTGTTTTGGGAGACGCGTTTTGAATCGAGCCTCTGTGCTCACGTCACACAGACGCAAGAGAGGCGGAGAGAACTGTTGAAGTCCCCTCTCCCCCCAAGGACTGAGGCACGGGGCGGGTTCACGTTCAGAAGAGGCGCCACGTTCGGCAGGGTCAAAGGGCGAATGACGTAGCGGAGACCCCACGTCCTATCCCAGCATCCCACAGCGTCACCACATGCGGCAGCGGAGCCAGGTGCACCTGCTCGGTTTCTCTGCCAACTGTCCGCCGTGGCATGCCTGCTGGCATCACACACACACACACACGCACACGCACACGCACACGCACACGCACACACGCGCGCTACAGATCTGGGGCCAGGTCCACGTCACAAGAGACAGGGAGCGCGCGCGCGAGATAGAGAGAATGTGTGGTTGCATTTGTCCATGAGAGGGTGTACATGTACATGCATATTCATCTACTTATGAGCAGGAGTGGGTGTACGGTGTGTGTGTGTGTGTGTCCGTGTTTTACCCAATATGGTAAACCCCAAAAGACTATTATACCCACGTCAAAACATCGATTGGAAAAGCATAGGGAAAAAGGGAAAAAGTACTTTCAGGAGATAACGTTTCCTATTTAGCAAATGTATTGCACACAATATCTATGTATCTCTCCGGAACACAAGTGTAGAACACAGAGCAGGTTTTCAGAACCGATCATTTCATCTAGAGTGTGTGTGTGTGTGTGTGTGTGTGTGTGTGTGTGTGTGTGTGTGTGTGTGTGTGTGTGTGTGTTTAAGCCAGAGACACGCCAAACCGACATCAAAGTGGTGATGAGGGCCGACTGTTGCGTCGCCTGTGTCTTGGCCAAAACATTGCTCTTGAACGCACCGCAAAAACTACAGCTCTTTCCTGTTCTGTTCCAGTTGCACTGATTCACCAAGCCAATCACAGAGTGATCTCCGTCACCAACCAATGCAACGTGCTCAACTGGCCGAAAAGCCACCAACAGGGGTCTGACTAGTGGCAATGGTACGGGACGCACCGCAAAAACCAGGCACACAAATGCCCCCCGACAGCCTGGTGTGTCACAGGCTTTAAGGTGTTGTGGGTGTGTGTGCGTGTGTGTGTGTGTGCGTGTGTGTGTGTGTGTGTGTGTGTGAGGTGGTTTGTGTCTCCTGGCTCACCCTCTGCTCGCTGTTGCCGGCCAGCTCGTCCTGCAGGTCCTTGGCCTTGAGCTCCAGCTTGGTGCGCTGCTTGATCTGCTCCTGCCGCTCCGAGCTCAGCTGCTCCTTCTCCTCCTTCATGGCCGTCACCTTCGCCTTCAGCTCGCGCACCACACGCTCCGTCTCCTGCACATGGGCAGAGAGACAGAGAGAGAGAGAGAGAGAGAGAGAGAGAGAGAGAGAGAGAGAGAGAGTTACTACAGGTAAAACTAACTATGTCTTTCTATTCAGCTAAAAGCCATACACAAACGCACTTCATTCATTTTCTGTGTAGTGAGAACATGAGTACAGATGCAGCTGACGTCAATAGTCTCACCTCTACTAGTACTACAACTACTCCTGATAAGGCATACTATGTCTTTCTATAAATCAGAATCGCACACTTTCAAACGTTAATTCATTAATGTCTATAAATCAGAATCAGATCTGAATCGCACACTTTCAAACATGAATTCATTAATGTCTCTAAATCAGAATCACACACATTCACACATGAATTCATTTCCTGTGTGCAGGAGTGCAGATGACTGTTGATGCCCCCACCTCCACTTTGTCTCTGGCGTCCTGCTGGGCATCTCTCAGCTGCCTGGACTTGTCTCCACAGGTCTCCCTCTTGGTGGACAACTGGAGGACAGAATATCCAACGGTCAGAAACAACGTCCCTCTGTGCACTGCTGTGGATTTTCCTTCATGCAGGACATGTTTGAGTTCACACACAAGAATCTCCGAGACGTTTTTTACACCGAGAAGTTACTGACAGGATTAAGCTTCAGAGCAGAGCAATAGTACATTATTTGAGCCTTCAGAAACCAGTCACTACTCCCACTCTAGTTCATCCCTGCCAACTATCCTTAGCAGTGTGAATATGTCTGAACCACAACTGAAGGCTGAAAGTACCGTTACAGATATAAAGAGAGGTTCTACTTGTGAAGTTAAAATGATTCTACACGACAACCTCTGCTTTCCAAACTTCCCTAAAGACCTTATTTTAAGTGTTGAATAAAGCCTCAATGTCAATTTCAACCTTAATCTCAATTTCCCATTGACAGATGTGCCCCCAATGTGGTAACCTAGACAACAGCCCCTCAAATATAACATTCCAAACACGGAACGATGACCGGTTCTACTTCAGGAGCGCGGGGTCATGGGTCACCTCGTCGAGTTTGGCGCGCGTCTCGTTGAGCTCCTGGTTGTAGATGGTGTACTCCAGCGCTCGGCGCAGCTTGTCCCACTTCTGGTACTGGGCCAGCTCCTCCTTCTCGTCCTCCAGTGTGTGCAGCCGCTCCTCGATGTACTTCAGCAGCTCGTTGATCTTCTCCCTCTTACCCTCTGGTGGATCACGAGACAAAGCCATAGCGGTTAGCAAGAGGGCCACACAGGGCATGCAGACTACCGGTCACCTGTCACTTGTAGCCTCAATCAGGGCATTGCTGCAAAAGAGCCCTGTGCTCAGTCAATTCTCCCTGAATAAACAATGATGATGATGACTGTCACTACCACTACCTGTCCAGAACAGCACCTTCTTCAACTTCACAGTCCCATGGACGACTGACTTCAAAGTGCCAGTGCAGTCGTGTTGTTAGATCTGGACACTGCACTGGTTAAATCCTATACAAAGATGTTATGCATACTCCCTGCATATCAAAGCCATGACCAAGTACATCAAATGTTTGGCTTATATAAGGTTCTGCACGTGAATGTGGTCGGGTTGGCCCAAATGGCCCATGTTTCTAGAGTCTAAGTGCAGACTGGTGAGTTTTTGCAGTTACCCGTCTCCTTCATGAGCGAGATACTCTCCTCCTTGCGCTCATCGTAGACTCTGGTGCCGGCCACCTCTCGGAGCAGCTTCAGGCGCTGGGAGTCGGGGGCCGTCGCCATCTGGTTGATCTGCAGCCAGGAGACAAACCAAGATCTTGTTTGCCAAACATTCCTCATTGACCTATTAGTCTGGTTTAGTGATAACTACATATTTATTTGTATAAAACTTTAAGCAACTCGACGGCCTGACTTACCTTGCCCTGCTTGACGATGTAGTAGGGGTTGCTACGGGAGAAGCCAGCACTCTCCAGCAGGTTCATCACATCGTTCTTACTGCAGCACAACCAAGTCAAGTCAACGGTCAATAGAGCAACCTCCAGCTCAGAAACACAACTAACTCGGAGCCAAATGCCGCACAAAACTAGCAATGGCACTCTCGGGTCTCACCCCAAACTCTGCACAAACTTGAACTTGATCAGAGTCAAAACTATTATACATATCTAACTTACTAGCTTACAAGCAATGCATCTTACAAACCATTTCCTTCAAAAACAAACATATATTTCATAATGGACCAAAGTAGAAGACTGCACAATCTTTCATAAGCGCTTCACTTACGTCACCATCTTCTTGTCTAAGAAATACTGGTCCTTCTTGGCTCCGATGACACGTCGGAGCGATACCTCCTCTTTGTCGATCTTTGGAGGGAAAACACGAGGATGAAAGATGTCGTCACATAAACTGTTAGGGGGGTGGGGGGAATGCCTCTGAATGGATATAGTCATGATTAGTCTTACCGGCAGCCTGTTGTCAGAATTGTCAAATATAATCTCCACAAAAGCAGAGATAACACGTGGGCCAGTTCCTTCCTGTTGGGGGAGAAATTCTGCTGTTAGTTTAAACCTTGAAACCCATGAAAAGTTAAACCATTTGACATTCTGAAATGTTCTGAGCACACAGATCAATCTGCCATATTCAAATTCAAACATTCAAAACAGTCTAATACTCAGATGTGTGTGAGCTGTGCATCATATAATGCTCATAACACTTAATTATTAAATATGAGGAGGACAGAGAACTGAAATGTGCCAGTAAGTCAATGCACTGGAAAAGAGCAAGAGAAAGGAGCTTTCATGAAAAGGTTTAATCAGGTATTCTTCATAGAGCTCAGAGTACTGACAGACTGAGGTGTCCTAAGGGGGACCAGAGAGAGTTACTCACGTGCAGCAGGGCCAGTCGCTGCTCTGGACGGAGGTGGCTGAACTCATCACTGAGCACAAACTGAATGGCTGTGAGGAAAATGAACACAATTCAGATCATTAATCATATATACATGATGACCACTCACACACCTTATAAGGACAGAAACACAAAACAATACGACTTGTCAACTCCATTGACAGACTTACCATAGAAGAAGTTACTTTTGCCCGATCCATTTCTGCCGACTGTTAACAAAAAGAGATGTTGCTTAGACACAATTTTTCTCTGTACTTTGCTGACTGTTCACAAGCAAATAATGACAGACTGACTCACCGATGACATTATGCTTTGGACTGAAAGGGTCAACCACAGTCTGATCCCTGTAACTTCGGAACCCCTGGATAATGACCTAAGGATAAACATATCCATAGACAAATTCAAATGCAAGCAGGAACTTCACCACAACAACACACATGTCATCAATGAACCACTTCGCTTTAAAATGAACCACATTACAACCAGATAGAAGATATTACAACTGGTACTAATGTGGTCAGGACAAGAATGGGCTATGTTTAAAAGTTTGTAATACTATGACATGAGCTCAAGGCGTATGTGGGAAGCCGCATAGGTTATGTGTGAGTGACAACATCTGCATTTCTGTTCTTAGATACACAGGAGTTATGGACCCCAATATAATTCATACCTACGACAAATATTCAAATATAATTGACGCCTAGAAAAACGACTTGAGGTTGAGTGCGTTATCAACAATCTGTCAACTTCCATCGAGGGGTAACATTACAGTAAAGCTACGGAGTTACATTGCTATTTTTGCTAAGCTATCGATAACGTTATAACAGACACTGCCGTACTGTAAATATATCGAATGTTAAATTCACGATGATTCAATTGATATAGAGTTGAGATAGCCAATGAAATGTGGTGGACAATACACTTTAAGTGTGCTTATTAACTTCCAGAGATTAGGGTAATGTGGGCTCGGTATCTAGGTACCCAAAGTTAGCTTGTGTGCAACAAGCTCCTCGGAAGGCTGAGGCAGTAGGATGGCTAAATAGCTAGTCAACTAGCTTGCTAAAATGAAAACACTGACTAGAAATGGAAAAAATACGATACGTGTAACAATGTATGAATACAATATCTGACATACACGACCCACTAAGCTGTCTAAATGAATAAAAAGCTGTGTGTGTTTGTAGCTACGCTAAGAATTGGGTCACCAGACGTCTGCAGCAGCCATGTTTGTACTTAACAGACGCACGAGCTAGCTAGCTCAGGCTTCCCGGCTGAATGAACGTTAGCCTAGCATGTTAGCTAATGTAATCACTGCCTAAGATGACATAGAAGTTAAATATATATTCGCTTTCTAGTTAAGTATTTGGTGTTCCATTTTATAAAACGAATTGTATATTAAGAATATTTAGCTATCAAAGTCTGGTGAAGTTAGTTAATGATCTTGCAGAATTTGACAAGCAGCGCAAACGGTTAGAAAGATGTCTCCACGACACGCTAGTTTCCCCTACCTGTTTAATGTACATGGTCGCCTATGCAGGGACTTTCCTCCGGAATAAAATTTGAAAATCACCCTCCTCCTCCCTCAAAAACTGAGAAGAAGGGCAAGGCTAGTTTTGTTTGTAAGCCTTTTTTGCAATTTTGCTGTGTCCGAGATATGCGAAATATCCAGACAAAAAAGAAATAACAACGAAAATGGCGTCAGGGGCGGGACAAATAGAACAGTTCACTGTGCATTTTCGGTGATATTGACGTTACAAAAATTAAATAGTCGGAAAGCTTGTACATTTAAGATTTAATTTGTGCTTACGTAGACAATATGACTTGTTTTAAATTACTTAAATTATTGAAACTAATTGTTGTCAGGAGATATTCTATCTGAATTATTATATATTTCAACTATTCACCCTATTTTCTTGGATTGGTATATTCCTGGTGAGGGCGAAGTTGAGCGCCAAAGAGAGATTTGAGATTCCGTAGGTTGTTACTGCTTCTTCAGCTAGCTAGGTTGCTAGTCCATTTGTTTACAGTTTCTCTCAGTCGAATTGATACATTTCTCGAATTATTTTTTTACAGCTTTGAAAGAGAAAGCGCATTTCTCGAAACAATTCATATAAACAGCACCACTTACTGTCTTCACTGCAAAAACCCGTAACTTGCCCAAAATCCTTATATTTATAGAAATTAACATGTCAGTGTCATCAATGTAATTGTTTATGAACAAGACAGTCAAAAATGCTTTGTCATGTTATCACTGTAATAGTGATCCCTGGAAGTGTTTTCCTTATTTCCCAATTTTAATTTTACAGTGTAAAAAAATTAACAATGATTGATCATGACAAATTATTGACCATGATACCTTGTCTGTTGAATGTTATCCATGTCACTAATTTCAACACTAGTTTCCAAGTGGATGTATACTGTAAGAATAGTAGAAGGATGATACCTTGTCTCATACTAACTGAATATTATGATGTATGAGTTGAATGTTATCCATGTCACTAATTCCAACACTAGTTTCCAAGTGGATGTATACTGTAAGAATATAGTAGAAGGATGTAGAAACTACAGTGAAAGAAGTTGGACCTCCTCATATGCAACCCAATGAAACAAAAAGGCAGGGAAATCATCTTGCATTCCACAAAGTCTTTGTGAACCAGGTACTTTTACAGTAGGCTAGACTGATGATCATGGACTTTTCACCTTCATTCAAAAAATGACCTCTGTATTGCAATGAAGAACAGAATAGATGGAACTAACAGTAATCAACATTTTTTGAAGCCCTGAAACCATTCCCAGTTTGACTCGAATGGCTACACACAGTACATTTGCATGCTGCTCCTTATAAAACCTCTCACACTCTGATGGATGAGATGACTGTAGATCATTTCCAATGGTAAGATTCTGTGTGCTGTTAAGCCCAATTTTGAAAATATATATTTTCCTTGTTTTTCTGACATAGTGGCACATACTGTTAGGCTACTGTATATTTCCCACACCCACTCTGGCTCACTGACACATGACATTTTAGACACATTCCTTGCGTTTGGACATGTCGAATCAAGCCTTATCATCATAAACCCTCAAGGTCCTAAAGACAAGTAATTTATAGAATCAACAAATGTTCCAAAAAAATACAGTGTCACTCAAACTGATTAAGTATAAGCTAGGCAAACATAAATGGTTGAACCATTTTGGATGTCGTGACTAACACAATTAATATATGTAGATGTTTTGTGGGATCTGATCATTCAACAGAGAAACTGCATAATACCTTCTGATCAACATGACACGTGCAGTTGATAATGTAGGTAAATAAAGACAATAAGACCAACTTATTTGCATGAATGTACCAAAGCATTTGCAATTTGTTTAAAAGACTGATACATTGCTGCATGTGTACAAGTGACTAGATGATGTGGAGGTTGAACAAGTACTTTTGAAAAATTTCAATTCTGATCTGAGAAATGCACCAAAGCGACTGAGACAACCTGTAAAATGGGACTGGAACCAATAGTACTGGAACCAATGGTTCGGTCTTGAAAGAGGCTTCAAGCCTTCTTATATTCGTAATAATTAATGTAAAGCAGCAGACCGGTGACTTTGGTCAAAACCTGAAAGGTTTTTGTTCCATTTATCCTGCCAACCGCAAAAAATAATGTCTCCATTTGGATGTTTAGTCAAATCAAATGGAAACCTTACTAGGTAAATTTCATGCTTCATTTTTTTTAACTTCACCATATTTCTCCAGTTGGGTGGCTGGCATACAGACAAATGTGCTTTTTGCTTGTTCACATAAACGTTGGCAGTCTTAACGCTCTTTTAGGCGGAATTAGCATGTAAATTGTTGATATGTCTGGTTAGGGTCTCCCAATACCCCCGTTGCCCTCGTACACCTAGATATGTTTGAGACGTTCCCAAAGTGCCTCTGTAGGGGTCACCATTGCACAGTGGCGTGTGAGCTGTGTCGAAACCACAAACCGGAAATCTGACAGGACTATAGCCTTTCAGTAATCAATCATTATGAACAGTGATGACACCACTGTGTAATCATTCAGTTTGTCAGTGTTCGTGGGAAAATATCTAAGCAACGAAGTAGTGAAGTTGTTAAAATGTTTTATTTCAAACTCTTAGTAGTCTGAGTATTCATCACACAGTTCACCATTTTTCCACAAGGTATAAATGAGAACTCATTTTCTTAGAAACTTTATCATCATTTATTGTTTTTATAAAAACACACTGTTTAAAAAACAATAAATTAATCCAGAAAGCCTGTTAACATTTTAAGACAAAAACAATAATCCAACAACATAAAAAACCCATTAGTCTAAGGCATGTATTGCAGTATACCGTGCTGAGATTCATTAAATACACAAATCAAAGGCAAATAGTATCTGTGAATATCCCTAAAATCACAAACAGAAAAATACCTTTAGGCAAGTACTTAAATCTCATGTTTTTTATTTTCACCTTAGCTGATCTTCCACTGCTTAACAACGTTTGCCAAGAGGAATTTTTTATTTTTTTTTCAATTGTTGGTTTATTATTTATTAATATGTGTTTGTTTGTTTTTTCAAGTAATCTACAAAAAAGAAATTGCCAAGCACTCGTTTAAGGCAGTGCAGTTATTGGACTGAGCTTGAACTGGTGGACCGGCGACTGCAGGGGCATGGGCGTCAGGAAGGAGGTAGGGAACGAGAAGACGGAAGAAGGCTCTGCCCAGCTCTGGCCTAGCTCAAAGTCATCGGAAAAGAACGGGGAGGGGGCCGCGCGGCCCCGGGGTGCGGGCGTGGGCGGGGGCTCAGTTGTTCCAGGCGCCGCTCCCGCGGTTCCTGCCGGCGGGGCTACAGAGTCCATGGATGGCCCCGGTGTGGTGGCCGGCTCTTGGAGCGCAGGAACAGGCCCAGCCTCATTTCCTGTGAATTCCAACAGAGTGGCAGAGACCATGCAAGCCCCCGGGACCGTGGAGGAAGGGGAGGAAGGCGGGGCTGCGGCGAGCACCTCGGCCTCGAACTGCAGCAGCTGGCCCATGAAGCTGAAGTTAGGCGAGATGATGGTGCGCTGCTGGCGGATGACGTCGAAGGCCTCCTCCAGGCGGAGCCGGCGGCTCTGCATGAGGTACGCGATGCAGATGGTCGGGGAGCGCGAGATGCCGGCCTCGCAATGCACCAGCACTTTCCCACCGGACTGTTTCACCCGATCTGAGGAACAGAGAGAAGAGGAGGGAGAGGGTTAACAAACTGTCGTTAAACTGGCTCGTATCAACTAGCAGAACAACCAGGGAAACATAAATCTTGTAAAGAAGTGGAAGATTTAAAAAAATATTTTTTTTTTTTTAAAAATCACATATGACGCAAAGCTCGAGAGAACGTCAGAAATTGGTGAGCGAGTGGGTGGTGGGAGGGCGACAGAAACGCAAGTGAAACATGGACTTGTTTTGACAGCTTCGGGTGCTGCACGCCCTCAACATCTCTCCCTCTGTTCGTCTCAAAGCACTGCATCACCACCATCATCATCATCATCATCATCATCTGCGTCGCCCCCCCCCCCCCAACATCCACCCTGCCTCTCTCCTACACATCTGTAGCCAAGCTCCACACTTCACATCTCAGCCCGCACAGGCACATCACCTCCTTCTAACACTAACTGAGTCATACCATGCAGCTGCGCCACAGGACCCACCTCGCCCATGAGGCTCGTATCTTTTCCTGTTGCTCAACCCACAGAAATTGATGTCCTGATCTTGACGTTGTTCCAACACCTCTGCTGCCATCACTACTGTTGCATCAGTTCAGAGGTGTAACCACAGAGAAGTCAAACACTGGAATTTTGCAACATTTTGTTCTATGTTCAAGGTTTTTCTCTTAAGATACCCCATACATGTGCTCATTCCATCACTTGTCCTCATTGAGGACCCCATCAGAAGTTCTACATAGAACCGAACCATTGGTTCCATCAAATCCATTACATATTTGAAGTGCCACTCACAATTAAGATGCTGTGAGAACAAGCTGAAATAATCTCATCAGTTCTACAGAGGAGCTTTTTTTTTAATCTCTGAGATAATGCAACAGCTCTGACAGCCGCTTCAGTGTCCGATCCAACAGTGACCCTGTGCGCTCATGACTCACGATCCTGCCCATCTGGGGTGGCAGAGGGCCCCTCTCTACTTCACATCACTGCTTTGATAGACTTCACTTTACAAGCCTTACACAACGCACGCACGCAAACACAACACATCGCAGTCTGGCTGGTTTAGCCACGCACGTCTCTGCATGCTGTGGCAGGGGCAGCTTCTGGCATGGGGGCGAGTGACACATCCGTGTCCCTGCGTAACCAAAGCCTGTCACTGACGGCAGCACAGTTCCGGCTTGGCAGCTGTATCTTATAAATAAATAAACAAATAAATAAAGACAAAGAACATCCCCACCCTATTTAAAGGGGTGTCTGGACGCACGGTTCACATGGCTCTTTAGCTGGACAACATTTGGTCGTGCTTGGCCTGTGGGCGAAATCTCTGCTCTGGCCTTGGTTGTCCATAAATAGCCTACAGAGCACTTTTCCTCCTTTTGGGAGTGTTTTATGGCCCTTCAGCATACCTGCCCCTTGTGTACCCTGAACACCTGGAACCATACTGAACGGCGAGATCATGCGCATTCCTCCTCTGTGCGCCTCCACCTCGCCTGTCATTAACGGCTCGCTCACACCGTGACACAGCGGCCACACCCGGTCATGAGACACCGGGGGGAGATTAGCGAGCGCACATCCGGTGACAACTGCACCTCCTTCAACTGCCAGGGGGGGGGGGGGTAAGAGGAGGAGGAGGAGGAGGAGGAAGGGGAACAGCTCTTCCTTGAATCACCAAGGATTTGTGTGTGAGCTTGTCATGTGGTGTGGGGATGAGAAGGCCAATCCACTGATTGGCATGAGAGTCCCATTTATTTCTGGGCTTGCGCCGCGCCCTGCCAGCGAAAGGAAGTCTTAATTTAAAAATGTGAACATGTGCCACGAAAATAGACTATGTATAGCTCTGCCATGTAACACCGCCCGAGTTCCCGAGGAACGTGTGAACGCGCTGTGTGAAAGCTCTACATCTGGGAATCAAGGACACGATTAGAAACCCTGCCTCCCACTCAGTCACTATGAATACCGTGGAAGAAAATAAACAGAACTTAAAACCGTTTAGGAGAAAAGGATATAACTGAGAGCAACACAACCTTGTGGTGAAGCTAACAAAGGATGGTTGGTTACTTCCCTCTTCGAGAATGCGCTGTGGCCAAAATTAGCAAAGGCAGTGTCGGACTTGTGCTAAAACAATAGCCTATATTGTGTGTAAAACGCCTGTTGTGTGTTTTCAAATAACACACAGCCTTTTGATTTGGACTCCTATGCCATTCCAAGGCACTTGAAATATCTAAACATAGAAACGAAAAGCCGTGCCTGTGGTAGATGCATCAAATACTATAATGTTTGACTGTTTTGAATCCTCTCCTGTGTCTTGCTATCTATACAGCACCACCAAGGTGACTTGGCCAATCTTGCAGACTGAGGTTTATTGAGTGAGGGGTAAAGTGATGAATGCTCACCAATGAAGTCGAACGCTTCCTGGAAGTGGGAGCTGATGTCGGCCGTGTGGCTGTCCTCTACCGGGATCCACTTGTAGTTATATTGGCCTTTGGCTGGCTGCATGTCCCTCCTGGAGACGTTGAGCAAAGCTGTGATGTGCCGGTCAGCCAGGTAGTCGTGCCGGGAGGCGTGGTAGGCACTGCCGAGGAAGAGGAAAGGGGTGAGCTCCACCGGGGGACCCTGTGACGACACCAAAGAGAAGGGGGGGCAAAATACGTCAGTGCCAGTCTTCCATGACCATTGTAATGTGTCATAGCATTTGAGGAGAAAGGGGGTATTTAATAGACAGTTTCCTTTTTATAAATAGCCCACATCAAAAACACGGGAAAGGTCATACATGAAGGATAACCTCTGGGGTTGGCTACTTCTGATGTCAGCTGGATAGCTTTGATAACCAGTGGCTTTGACTGGACCATGTCTTTAACATTTAATGCAACACTTCAGATGAGTGCAGTGTGAATCAGACTTGCTGAAATTACTGTTTATTTTTCACCACAGAAAAGAACATAACAGTTTTAGAGTTTTTTTTTTATTTTTTATGAAGAAACAGTTGCCATTAAGTAGCCTACTGCTCAACTGAAAAGGGTAAGAACTAAAATAGTTCTCCTTGTCACCCTTATCTTTTTTCCTGCAGAGCCTGCTGGCAACCATGACAATAATCAGCCTCCAAAGGGGAAGCGGCTGCTATGGCAGTCGGCCAGAAAGAGGAAGCAGCAGCGGGTTTTCTCTTCCATACCTGATCGTAATCTGGCTTGAGGTGGGAGCCCAGTTTCTCACAGTGGGTGGCGATGAGTCTCTCGGGTTCGATTCCGGTCGGCTCGACGGTTTTCATCTCAGTGCAAAGTTCAGGGTATTGGGAATGGAAGTTCTCATAACCCCCTATTGAAGGAAGAAATTGACAAATTAGCCTACTGACCACGACAGTGACATAACAGCAATTATAAGCTTATTCCCATTCAGTCCTCGATTACTCTATTGTGTGACTTTATTTATTGTAGGGTGAAATAAAGGTAGCCTATAGTCCCGAGTAGGGCTACAAATCCGTCATAGGCTGTGATTAATTAGACTAATTTAACGGTTAACAGTGGGCTACTTAAAATGATGCCTTGATGAAGGCCACGTCCGTCCGTCTGAGGCAAAATTATTAGAATTACTAAACAGTCTAAGTAAAAGGCTGTCATTAATATATTTTGAATGGCGAGAAAATCATTGAAAATACTGCGCTGCGTTTTAAAGCTTCCAGTGCCGTGACTCATGCCAGTCCTTTGACGCACGGTGAGAATGTATCTTTCCAAGTGTACAGAAAATACATTGCTTATGAGGATGGTTGCTACAACAGCGAGTGATCAAACAAATGACTTAGCCTTACGAGTCATTTCACGGAAACAATGAGTGCAAGTTTACATTTCAGCCATGGGAAGGAAGGATAATGGGCATGGAATACGGCTACAGTTTGAGAATAATCCAAGAAGGCCGAAGAGGATGTGTTTTTCACCTTTATTTCCCTCCAATTATAAATTAGCCAAAGTTTTGTTGTTGGCTGGTTGTTCAGCACATATCCTAGGTTTGTTCTATACTAAAATTGATATATTAGCCTAATGAAACACATGTCTGCTTCTTTCCATGACTAGGCTTACAGTCGTTACGTAGCCTTACACATTTTGTCATTATTTTAAAGCTCATATGGCCATAATAATGGTTAAAATAAAACTGAAAGTTTAGACTCTTACCTTTCAGAAAACAGATGTTGGCACCACTCGCCGAGAGTGTATTAATCACTATTTGCGCGGCACTGTCCTTTCTGAGCTTTTGGAAATGAGGTGTCCCGTCGTCCAGAGCCACGACAGCCGAGATGCTGCCCTCCCGTAGCCGATACAAAGCCTTCTCGTCTGGGATGACAAACTGAAGCGGCACCGGGCCTCCTCGGGATCTCCTGACGACAACGGAATTCAGGTTCACATTGACAGAACCTTTGATATTGGAGTTCGAAAAAGAAAAGTACGGTCGGCAATCCACAATAAGACAGCTTCCAAATTCCTTTCTGATTATTTTCCTCAAACGGCGACAATCAATGCTTGAAACCCTCATGTTGGCTGGTTGAATGTTCAAATATGTGTTAATACGGGTTGAAATGACAAGGCAACAGTTCTGGTGTCTAGGGCGTAGGAGCTACTGCAATTTGCTACACCCGCTTGTGAGTCTGTACCTACATTGCCTCTAAGGGGATTCCGTCGGAGGAGTTTTATATGAATGAAACCTCCGGTACGTGACGTCACGAACCATATAAGGACTCCGACTAGGTATGATTAGAGTCCGCCTGCCTACAGTCATGTTGCTTGTACCTTGAACACGCCTTCCTCTGAGGGTGAATATTGCACATTTGAATCAACCATTAGTCATGGCTGTCCAAACGGTTCGTTATCACAGCGCGTTTCTCTTTCACTATTTCGCTTGCCTGCCTATCAAACGTTTTATCCTACAAATTGACTTAATTCATGATTAGAATAGGAATATTTTATCCTGAGAGGTGATGGTACATACAATTAAGCTGGATACGGTACCTTACTATAGTCTATTTGTGTTTAAATAATCTTTCCCAACAATAAATGTGTTGCCCGCGTAAATTGTGGAAACCGTAGCAAATCGTTTATTATTACAAAAATAAAATGATCTTGCCTATAGCCAAACGGTAGGAAATGCAACTGTCAGTATACTGCGACACTGCAGTTTGACAAAGGTGACAGGACTAGGATAAACATCCGACTCTCCCCTTGTATAGCCACCTGGCCTATATGCGTTGTTCATAATCCTATAAAGCCCTAACAAGCTTAAACGTCACATTAGTCAAATTATATTCCTGACAAGCAGTGCGTCAGCTTTGATGAGAGGCTTTGTCTGGACCTTTCAATACACTTAGATCTACACTTACCATATGTGTTTTCACATTTGTACGGCTAGTTGAAGAGAATATATTAAAAAGCCTAATTGTAGGGGGTTTGTGAAAAGATGGGATAGGGATTCTAGCCAAAAGAATGTCCCTCCCTAAGCCTAGGGAGATTGTTGAGAGAAAGAGAGAGAGAGAGAGAGAGAAAGAAAGAAACCTGGAGCATCATCAGTGAGCTGGTTACAGGAAGAGAAGCCTGCCGGTGGATTAGAAGCAGCAGGCAGTATGCCATATGGCCCAGGTTTAATCTGGGAGAGTGACATCACACACAGGAGGGGGAGAACACAGTCCACCGCATCACTCAACTGAAAATGTTGACAGTTTTGTAAATCTAATGAGGTGATTGTCTGTGTGTGTGTGTGTGTGTGTGTGTGTGTGTGTCTCTATGTGTGTGTGTGTGTGTGTGTCTGTGTGTCTCTATGTGTGTGTGTGTGTGTGTCTGTGTGTCTCTATGTGTGTGTGTGTGTGTGTGTGTGTGTGTGTGTGTGTCTGTGTGTCTCTATGTGTGTGTGTGTGTGAAACCCGACGTAAGGAGAAGGATGTTTACATGCTGACACATCATCATCACATCCTGTAGATCTAGCATGGCACTCTGATGACCTGG